>NC_092289.1:1976446-2276446 GCF_036320965.1 Panulirus ornatus | reverse complement strand
ACATCTCGTTTCTTTCCTTTGTTCCCATCCTGCTCTGATCTCCCCCCTACGTCTGGTTCATTCCCCTGACCTGCCCGGCGTTTCAATGCTTCGCTTGGCTTGCTGTCTGAGTTCTGTGTTTACTCTGACCTCACCCATACCTAACACTCTTGGGTCTTTTCTGTGTAGGTCTCTCTCTCTCTCTCTCTCTCTCTCTCTCTCTCTCTCTCTCTCTCTCTCTCTCTCTCTCTCTCCTGCAGGCGGAGGCACCTGACATACAGTATCTGGAGGCCACATCTCTGACGCGCGTCTCCCGCGTTATGATCACTGACGCCGCCATCCCGTCACTGGTGCCTGACCTGATTCCTCCCCTGGCCTTCTGCATCGGCCACATGGACTATTTCCCTCCCTTGAACTTCGTGTAAACATACCTATATATGCGCGCCCTGCGTCCTACGTGTCCATACAGACACGAACGGCCATGTTACCTGGCCACTTGGCTGCAGAAGGCATGTCGTTCAAGCCTCCCTAAAAGGTGATGAGGAGTGAGGAACTCCCCGCTCCAGCAGGCAGATCCCAATCCTGACTACACAAGCATTTCCATGCTCGCTGTACCTCAGCATAGGCTCTCCCTACGGCAGCGTGGGCGTCCTGCATGAACCCCACACATACCAACACCAGTCTTTACCCCTCAGTCCTGCCGCCTCATCCTGCACCGTAATGCTCTTCTTACCGGCTAAATGTGTGGGAGGATCAGCCATCTACAGTGTTAAAGACAAGTAATTCTTCGATTCCTCGTGAATGCTGTCACTGTAATGCCCTCCACCTCGCCACGCCATCAACCTTCTGGGGTGATGTCCTCCCGTACCAGCGAGCTAAGGTCACCACACTACCCTCCTACTGTTAGATCTGCAGTATCCACGTGCACTTAACACAAATAAACTTAAAACATCTCCAGAACTCGACATTTTCAACTCAGTCTTAAAAAAAAAAAATCATTTAACAATATGCTGTCAAAATACACAAGTTTAAAATTTAAAGGTAACGTTCGACAATATGTCCACTGGACATGCAGTAACTTTATACAGGTACCTTCCACCACCGACTGTGCTCGATATAAAATCAATCTTTTTAAAGATATCTTTCCACTCCCGGGGATCTAGACCCACACACACACACACACACACACACGTTTACCGCTACCTGAAGAGTTGGGGCAGGTGGAGACCCTTACCCAAGTCGCTGTTTATTTTCGGCCGGGATTCGAACCCAGGTACTTCTGCGACCGAGACGACCTGCCGGTAGGAGGGGGAGAGACCGTACCAGTTTAAGATGCTTGGGCCGTGAGTCACGGACCCCGCCCTCCGCCTGAGTCACTCGTCTGCCAGGGGAGAGTCGGTCGGTGAGTTAATCCCGTTAGTCATTCACATCAGACATCATCCAACAGTCTTAATTAAGATTAAACAGTCTTCGTCAAACGAGTATGAAGTGTACTCATGATAACCCATATCTTGAGTCTGTTATGAACGAGTCTTAACGAGCAGGTGTTGAGAGGTGTGGCGATGCCCCATGCCTGCTCCCCTGCTGGCGCCCTTCCTCTCATCCCACCCTGGCCTGTCCACAGACCACCACCCTGAAGCGCCCACCTCGCCCTCTGCCAGCCTCCCTGTGCCAAGCGGTTCGTGGGCGTCACCACACTGTACGTACGTCATCGCAGCCCATTACGTCACCCTGCTCCCCTCAGTGTCAACAAACATGTGAATCATTAAGGCAGGTAGCATCTCCCGGACCAGCGCCTCTCCTTACTCCGGCCTGCACACCTGACGAAGGACAGGTCCTCACACACCTGATCTGTGTCGTGTGTTACATATGTTTTATATATACATGTCATCGTCACACCACTCCTACAACCTGCCTCATATATAATACTCTACTTTCCATACACATAGGTACAGACCCAACGTGTAATACATATATATGTACTCATTAAATAAACACATGGGGCGCTCAACTCAGCTACGTAACACATTATATTCCCCAGCATCTATCTACCAGTAGATAGACACGGAGGTTGACGGTGTGGCCTTTAAAATCTAGCCCAGCCCCGAGGCTGCGACAGCTGCTGCTGGGGCGAGGGTAAATAAAGTGATCAAGAGCTGAACCAGACGCGTCTCGACGAACACAGCCGCCAGAGACCACGCCGCTGCAACGCTTGGCAGAGCCAGGACCGGCGGAGGCTACCGTGCAGTGGACCAGGTAACGTGCCACACTCGGGGGAGCGGAGGCAGGAAGGAAGGGAGGAAGGTGAGGCAACACACACACACGCTGGCCCTCCGATAGCCTGCCAAAGAACCCCAGTATTTCTGATCCTTCCTGCAACACCAGCAGCAGTGTGTGTGTGTGTGTGTGTGTGTGTATAATTACCTGTTAGCTAACAGATGCGACACACTGGGTGCAGGAAGACAGCCACTAGACGACTGAATGTACATAAAGAGGACGAACTGTCCTTACCCAACCTGGACGCCACACCCAGGGCTCTGCCGCTCCTGCCGCCGTGTGTGAGGGATCGGTCGTCAGCACACCCACCCACCCTCCCTCCTACGCTACTAGGCTCCTCTGCCCCACCTCAAGGCTGACGCTAACAGCAAGCTGGCACCGAGGAGCTACAACCTGGCGAAGGACGTAACTCTTGAAGCTACTTGCCTCGCGTGAGTGACCTAGGGGCCCGGGAGTGGCTACCGTCACTCACAGCGACACCGTTAACTTAAAATGTGCGCCGCCCGGTAACTCTGGGAGGCACCCGTCACTCCAGAGTGGAAGCCGTAACATAAAGGAGTGCCACACCAATGAGTTGCAGGGTAAGTACTCTGCACCACTACTACATCACCTCATCAATTACAGACACACACACACACACACACGATCGAAATATAAGCAATAAGATGTGGCCCCACGAGTGCAGAACTCCGTACTGTACACACGGGGAATGATAAACATGTGATCACTCTCACATACTCCAGTACCCACAGAGACAACATGTCAACCACATAAACACGACCATACATCATTATACATCTGACTACCGTACAGATGTATTTTTGTAACGGCCATACATCATAATACATCAGACTACAGTACAGATGTATTTTTGTAACGGCCATACATCATAATACATCAGACTACAGTACAGATGTATTCTTGTAACGGCCATACATCATAATACATCAGACTACAGTACAGATGTATTCTTGCGTCACTGTCTGCGTGGCCAGATGGTGGCAGTAATACCTGCTGGAGCCACCTGAGGGACGGCTGGTCCAGGTCTGCATCAGCCTCACCTGAAAAGAGAAGAGAATATGGTCACTTCACATAGCCCACCTCACCCCTCAAACATCAGTCAATAGTTATATAGAAATCACTTTATCCTCAACATAGAGAAAAATATGAATTTATAAAAGACAACTGAAAAATTAAAGATCATAAATGGGTGAAAGTGAAAATCCAAACCACAGACGTCTGGGAAATTCACCAGGATTCTCGACAGCGAAACTTGGGGAAGAAAAAGAGAGAAAAAAAAATCTGACAAAAGTGAACAATTGTGGAGAAGCGTCGCCAGCGGGAGCACCTACCCGTCCTCCACCCACACCCAGGTCCGACACCATCGGTAAACATGGGTCAATTTAACCAGGTTATCTGCACCATCGACGCATGCCTCGCCCGCGCCGTGTGGCTCATGGTTACGGCAGACGCCAGGTATGTGTCGAGTGGCAGGATGACGAGGGCCACGTCGAGGTGGGGGACGTGTTAGACGAGGGACACGTTAAGGTGGGGGACGTGTTAGACGAGGGCCACGTCGCGAGGAGGGAGCGGAGGACGAGTCAGACGAGGACCGCGTCATGATGGAAGAGGCTGATGGTGGCCGGGACGATGGACGGGGTCAGTGACCCTTCACGTTACCAAGACTTTCCTCCTCCAAACAGAGTGATGAATGATCCCGCCACCAGAGTGTGTGTAACCCTACCTACCTACCTCTGTACTCACTCCTCACACGACGCATGCGCGCCCCCCCAGCTCCTGTGTGGGTCGGGGATACAGTCCCGCTATCATGACGTTATGTCCGGTGATGTATATATTGACTGGGAGGCCCCTGGGGTATGTGGGCGTGTTCTGGTGATGAGCGTAGCAGGCCCAAGCCCCCCAGCCCCCTCGGCTCATCACCTCGCCCTCTCAACACCCCGTGTCTCCTGGACCAACAGGGACGTCTCCCCCCGGGGCTAAACACACACACACACACACACACACGGTCCTAAACACACCCCATTCAACGCCCATTTGACACGGACGAGCTTCCACCAGACAGACAACTCCCAGTAGTACACCAGTTTACCAAGTTTCCCTGCAGGAGAACCGACCGTACTCAGCCAACTGGAGACAAATTGTAGCCAGACATGAGCGAGGACTGTAACTGCTTGTCACAAGGCCCGGGCGAGGATGGAAGTGGGATGTAGGGCGAAGAGGAGTTAGCAAGACGCCCTCGACAGTCTTCCGGTATTTTACTAGGAGCGGCTGGGGTGAATAAATAAAGGGAGGGTGTTGTGAGAGGGGGAGGGAAGCTAGCGACTCCCAGCCTCTCCCAGAACGGGTCTGAGTTCCCTGCCTCACCCTACGCTGATGGTCTGTCGCAGTAACGCATACGCGCCTTCCATACGCTACAGATCTGTAACATATACCCTGTACTGCCCCTGCTTTATGACCTGTGCCTCTTTACATCGGGTTAATCCGCTGGCCAGATCCACTGGGGCTGCCTCCTTCCTGAGTACCTCCATTACATAACGTAGGAACACGTTCTACCAACTCCCTGTTACTAACATTAGTCGTGGGATAAAAACCTGTGTCTCTGTCGTGGTGTCTGACGGCAATATTTACTTTTACCCCCGATATGCTGCAGTGATCTAGCCAGCTGCCCCGACACTGCACGTGGTGTTCAACACACCACACACTGGCCGGTCGTGTCCCACACATACACAGTTCCCACACACACACACGTCCCCCCACACTATCACCCCGACATCCCCTCCCCCACACACACACACACACACGTCCTCCCACACTATCACCCCGACATCGCCTCCCCCACACACATATACACACGACCCAACAGCCAACAAGTTCCCCATGACACCAATGACCGAACCCGGCACATTATACGACCCATGCCATGATCACCTCGATATGAAGCATGGGGTCTTCTATGTCCCTCCCATGTACACAACACCAGGGCCTCCCTCCCATGTACACAACACCAGGGTATCCCTCCATGTACACAACACCAGGGTATCCCTCCCATGTACACAACAGCAGGGCATCCCTCCCATACCAGGGCATCCCCCCACGTACACAACACCAGGGCATCCCCCCCACGTACACAACACCAGGGCATCCCTCCCACGTACACAACACCAGGGCCTCCCTCCCACGTACACAACACCAGGGCATCCCTCCCACGTACACAACACCAGGGCCTCCCTCCCACGTACACAACACCAGGGCCTCCCTCCCACGTACACAACACCAGGGGGTCGAGGACATTACAGTGTGCTTGACGTGTACTTCCCCCTCCCTCCCTCCTACCTTACCCCACTCTGGCGACATTCTCACCCCGCTCCCCACGTCCACCCTTGACCTGAACCGTGACTTTATAACGGAATCACGGACAAGGACGGACGCCGCTGGCGCATACACCTGCCAGCGAGCAACATACCAACACATCAAATGACAACTCTCACCACATCAACCTCTCAAGCTGTAGAACACTACATGGAAATCACAGGACTCCTCCACGACCCAGACCTACGACCACACACACGACCCACAGCACAGGCGTCAACGACCCAGCAAGTGTGGGCCGTGGGAGGAAGGGCCACGGCACACGGGGCGGCCTACGGTGGGAGGGAAGTGCGACAGGTCCACCCCACCCGACCCACCACTCGTGGGTACATCTACCATACCACCCTCCACCCGCATCCTCCTTAGGGCCTGACACTAACGACAGAGGGACACACCACACTTTCCCTGAAGGGTAGCAACGACGGGTGGCAGGGTCCGCCACCCGCGCCACACAACATCCGCTCACACACACACACACACACACACACACACACATTCCTCCACTCTCCCCCCTTACATACACTCCTGTACCCATGAAATAATCTCCACCCACCCCCTACACATAGTCCTGCTTCACCCAATACATATTCCTGTAAACACACACACACACACACACACACACACACACACACACACACTACCCCGCGTCATGCTAGTGTATGATTGGTAGGTGATCATACCACAGTATGACTGGTAGGTGACCATGCTACACGAGATGGTAGTTAGATAATCATGATTGGTAGTTGTGATCGTACTGTATCTCTACATTGTTGTGGGTTGAGCTGTGTTACCTGAGCTGCTCAAGGAATGACTCATCACCCCTAGCCCATTTTCTATATCATCAGCAACCTCATCAACACCCGACGCTTGTCGACGTCATGACGTATCTCGTCGTAAGTGACGGACGCGCTACGTTTTCTGTCGTCATTACTGAGGTTAAGCATTGTCCCTCCCGCGGCAAACTGACCGTTGGCTCGTGTGATACTCAGCGTGTGGAGTGGAGCAGTAGTTCTTATGGGGAGGTTGATGGGGTTGTTATAATGGTTGAGGATGTGAGGTGGGTCTATGGGAGGATGGGTTTTAGCATGGGTGGGTCGACCTGGGCGGTGTGGGGGGAGCTGGCCAAGTTGGTATATCTCCCTCCTCTGTTGTCTGTAGGGAGGACCAGGAGTTTGTGGGTGTGTGTGTGTGTGTGTGTGTGTGTGTGTGTGTGTGTGTGTGTGTGTGTGTGTGTGTGTGAGTGAGTGAGTGTGTGTATGTGTGTGTGTGTGTGTGTGTGTGTGTGTGTGTGTGTATGTGTGTGTGTGTGTGTGTGAGATTTCCACCATCACATTACCAGGAAGGGGTTATGTCTGACCCCATTACCCTGTCACTCCCCATTACCTACGGCAGCAAGGGGGCGGCGGCCTGCTGCTCCCTCCGTCAGGGAGACAATGGAAGGAAAACGGCAGAGCAGCTGCTCATACGAGGAAGCCAGACCTGGCAGCCACAGGGAAAGGTTTATATGTGTGTATGTGTGTGTGTGTGTGTGTGTGTGTGTGTGTGTGTGTGTGTGTGTGTGTGTGTGTGTGTGTGTGTGTGATCATGCCTGGAGTAGCTACATAATGTAGTCCTCACCACACATCTTGCTTGATCCACCACGTTGTTGTCACCTGCAGCCCCTCCTCCCCACCCCACACACACACACACACACACACACACGTCTCCTATAATCGTCTATAATGCGCTCGTCCCACACTCTACACAGAGCCACGCATCCAGTTTTCTCCTGTAAGTTCCACTGTTCATTCCAGTGCTCGTGCGTTCACTGCAAGACTCGTGTGTACACTGCTGGGTTCGCGTGTTCACTGCAAGTCTCGTATGTTCACTGCTGGGTTTGTGTGTTCGCTGCTGGGTTCATGTGTTCACTGCTGGGTTCGTGTGTTCACTGCTGGCTTTGTGTGTTCGCTGCTGGGTTCATGTGTTCACTGCTGGGTTCGTGTGTTCACTGCAAGTCTCGTGTGTTCACTGCTGGGTTCGTGTGTTCACTGCTGGGTTCATGTGTTCACTGCAAGTCTCGTGTGTTCACTGCTGGGTTCGTGTGTTCACTGCTGGGTTCATGTGTTCACTGCAAGTCTCGTGTGTTCACTACTAGGCTTGTGTGTTCACTGCATAAGTGTTTCACATTTCGATGGTCCGAAGAAGAAGTCACCCACTATCCATTCTTTTCAGACTCCCAAATATATAAATAACATTTCCCTGTATTCCCTGGAATACAGATTTATATAGCCTGTTCCTTTCATTATACATGTATTTGCAAAATACATTTCTTTTTCAATACTTTCTGTTTGCAGCCTTGCGTCTATCATCATACACTTTCTCTTCGTGATAGATAGTCCAGGTCTATCGATACCTCGTGATAATTCACGTGTTCCATTCTCGCAACCTCACTTATAAAAGTGCTGCTGGATTCTTTACACTTTACTGACTTTACCCCACTTACATGGCGCCTACACAACACAGCAATATTCAACCGAGTCATTTTTTTTTCTCTGTAAAGTCCACAATGAACACACTCATTCTCAACTTTCAATCTCTCCTTGTGAAAGTTCTCATTGTCATACCAATCAGCATTAATTGACTCGAAAGTGAAATGTTTTCAGCGTGTCAGAGCGGAGTCCACAACCCAACTCTGACATTCCCTCCACTCTCCCATCTCCTCCTCCACTACTGCGCCCATGTAAGGCCCTACCATCCAGTCGCTACTCGAGCCTCCACTTGCTTCCTGGAAGGCATCTTCAAATTCTATCATGTTCTCGTAAATACAGCTGGAAATTAAAGCCTTCGTTTTTCTTTTTCTCTCTTTACGTTGGAGGTTCCAGTCACGGACGGAAGCCCACATCAAGGCCAGGCGTTGATTGAAGTATAGAAAGGATTATAAAGGGCAATAAGTCGAGACGAGGGAAATGCCATAGCTTCTATACTGACTTGTGTTGTTGTGTAACATGTCATCATACATTCTAACATACCTCAGTCTGTGTCTATCATCATCATCATCAATATGTGATCATACATTCTAACATACCTCAGTCTGTGTCTATCATCATCATTATCATCAACAGTGCTACACATAACCCAGTTCGCACCATCATCATCAAACATCACCATGTACACACAGGGCCACGCTGGTTTAACTACTCTGAACTGCTTGTTTGTTTGTTTATTTATTGTTTGTTTGCTTGTTTGTTTGTTTGTTGTGGTCATACCTTCATCTGTCCGGCTTTATCTCCTGCTCTGCTTCCCTACCTTCTGTAACTCGCTCACATACGAGAGAGAGATGAAATAAAAAATAGTCAGATAACATATATGTGTATATATATATATATATATATATATATATATATATATATATATATATATATATATATATATATATATATATATAGATGGATAACTTTGACAGATAGAAAGATACATAGACAGAGATAATAGAAAGTGCACACAGGTAGAGAGAGAGAGAGAGAGAGAGAGAGAGAGAGAGAGAGAGAGATGAGAGAGAGAGGCTACCCAACCAAGGGTCGTCGTGTTCGCGCGCGGTCCACACGACACAAGCACGACGCATGATGGGCAGGAATTAGTGTGGAGGAACTTGCTTGCCAGCCTGAGACCCACCCACCAGCGGAGCCGGGCCCCGGTCTGGCGTGCACGCCCTCGCCTGCACTCCTCCGTCACCCCCCGCCAGATGAAACTGGTTATGAAACACCCCCCCACACACACACCCTGCTTCACCACTCGCCTCATGAAACAAGCGATGTAACTACCCCCTCACTCTGGGGTCATATATAGAGACGGTGCCACGGTCGAGGCCATCTCGGGGTGAGAGGGAGGAAGAAGAAGAAGAAGAAGGAAGAAGAAGAAGAAGAAGAAGAAGAAGAAGAAGAAGGTGCCATAAAGATTAATTTTTCGGGTGCTCCATCGCTACACAGAAACCGTGGGAAGCAGCAGCCATAAGAGAGAGAGAGAGAGAGAGAGAGAGAGAGAGAGAGAGAGAGAGAGAGAGAGAGAGAGAGAGGTACGGAAAGGGACGGCCGAAGAGAAGTGGTGGCGGGAGAACCTATAATGATACCAAAAGCTCGATTACGCTCTGGTTACTAGTGAGGTGGAGGAGGAGCCGCAGCCCCACATGGGTTAGGTTAAGGCCCATGTATATTACGGTGCAAGACTGGCTGCCATATATTACACAATAAAGTATGTTAAGTTCCCAAGTGCACTTTCGTGTAATGATCACATCATCAGGGGGGATACAAGAATATATGTGCACATGTTGGAGGCAGTCCTTCTTATCAATATGTTCTGTTAAAATGACCAGGTAACTTTTCTTCATTATCATATTCTTTCAGAATCTTGAAGGTTTATCTAACAGTCTCTATTCATATGGGCTGGGATGTTGTGTAAAATACCTCCCAGGGTTGTCTCAAAGACTCCATCTAAACCTACCCCATCATCATCACCAAGAGCGTGTGGAAAGCTCTGTGCACAAGCCGGGTACATAAGTACATAAGTCCTTCTATTACCAAATCCAAGATTACAACGTGAAAAGACAGATACTTTACGACCTCTGACCTTCCTACAATGACTCTTTTTTTTATGAAAGAGATCACCAAACCAGTTTTAAAAATACAATTACGAAAGCGATGCCCCGCAGAGCCTCGAACACAGAACCAGGGATCGAAACCCGAGACGAAGCAGTGACGATCGCTCTCACGAAACGCCACCACAAATGCTGCCGACTCCCAGTGGTGGTGGCGAAGGAAAACAAACCATCATACTTCTTTCTAGGAAAGCTGGGATCACCCTCACCCACCACGGATGCAGGTGTGTCTCGGTGATTTTCCCAGTATCAAAAAAAGTATGTATGTCTCAATGCCTGAACCACTGGTAGCTGACAGTAGAAGACGGTAGACGACGGCAGAAGACAGTAGGAGACGGTGTAGCTAACAGGTAACTAGCAGTCATAAAGATTCTCCACCAGGCACGGTCCTCACGTCGTGTGACGGGGTGTTCAACACACACACTGCTAAGGCGCAACACAAGGGCGGCCCAGAACACCAGACGTGGGCCCCACACCCTGCCTTGACCACCCTCCCTCCCCACCCACCTAGTGTGGGTCACTCCTACACTCCCACAGTGGGGACACCCCAGCCATGACGGATGCAGACACAAACAGTCCGCTTGCTTCACAAGGGCAGGAGCGCGGGGTGGCCAAGCCCCTCTATGGGTGAAGGGGGTTGGGGTAAGGCCGCCCCCATCCCCAAGCCACCTCCACGTTACGTAAACAACCATCACGGTAAACATGAGTGTGTGTGTGTGTGAACAATAACAAGGCCAACGGCGTAACGCCTCCATGGCCCCACAATCACACCGCCGTCACACGCGATCGCCGTCACAATAGACACATCTCCCGTCACCGGGTGCCACGTCGTGCACACGTGGTTCACACTTTCCCAGCCGCTGCACGGAGCAACCCTCCATCACACCATCACAATCACCAACAACCCAGTTTGCTGTTGTTGTTGTTGCTGTTGTTGTTGTTGTTGTTGTTGTTGTTCTTTTCCTTCTTGCATCCGTAGGCGTTGAACCTGCTGCCGCCCCGACCATGCATGACGGGCAACCTGGTACCTGGTCACCAGGTGAGGTGAGGGACGACCTCCTCCTCCTCCTCAACCCGGTACCAGCTCTTCATCTGGACTCTCACCTCATCTTCCTTCTATCTTCCCTCCTGGCCTTCACTTGTCTCCCCACTCTCGTGTGCCACCCCCACCTCCACCCATCTTCTCCCTCAACTCCCTTCCTTCCTCACCCACTCCATCTCTCCTCCTTCCCCCCCTATCCTTCTAGCTATCCACCACCACCCACATTTCACAGCGGCTTCTCCCGACTCCTACACCACTCGGCTAGCTTCACCCTCCAGTTCCTCCCCAGCCAACCAGAACACCCCACACACACACTCTCCTCCCACCTGCCACAGGACGCAGTAACCCTAGCCCCTCACCTCTGGGGGCAGTAGCCCTTGCCCCACTCATCTCTGGGGGTAGCAGTAGCCCCCGGTCAGGCCCTCCTGCCGCCACAGTGATAGAGACATTCCCCTCACGATCACCTGTGTTGCCGTACATCCCAGCCCCCTTCCCTTCCCTCCCCTTCCACAACAACCCATCATCCATGGAGCCAACAACACCCTCACCTTCACCTAGCATCCTCCTCCTCCTCCTCCTCTCACTTTCCCTGAACCTTCCTCACTCTCCCTCATTTTCACACTCCTTCCCGAACAATCCCTAAATGTTTCCACTCGTTATAAACATTGCCTCACCTCATGATCCCACACGCCCTCATTACTCCCCTCCTCCTCTTCCTCCTCATCCTCATCCTCACAACATTAAGACAATCCTCCAGTAATTAACGCGGGCCCCAATTAGTTCTGGGTGGGGGTAACGAGTGAAGCGGGTTGGGAGGGTTCACATGAACATAACTGCAACTCGTTACAAGGTGCATATTAACATCAATAAATTAACATAATGATTAATTGATTAACTGAGACGACGCGGGAAATAACCAGTCATAACACAGCTTCATGTAAGTCACTGTCAAAAGCTGAAGTTGAATGGAAAGTTAAGCTGCTATGTAGGTAAGGGTAAGCTACGAAGATCGACCATGAAGATAAGGGTAGGCTACTGGTAACATGGGGGGCAAAACAAACATACGAGTTAATGGTTAAGGTCAAGGGTCAGAGTTCACCTCCTGGGGTCCTAGGTACGTGCAGAAACAAGAGCTGACAGGGGAAACTAGGTAAGAGGTAATGGGGTAAGATGCGGTCAAGAAAAATGGGGAGGAATTAATGGGGCAGGACGCGGGAAGGTAAAACAGGTGTAGGTTTGAGGTTAATGGGGTAGGACGCGGCATGGACGCTTGAAGGGGGTGACGGGTAGGCTGGCGCTGGCCGAGACGGGTGCTGGAGGGCAGTACAGGGGAGACGGGGAAGCTGGAGGGCAGTACAGCGGGAGAGAGGCGTGGGTTGGAGCTGGAGGAGACGGGGTGGCGAGTGGACGGGGCACCCGTGGCCGCCCCGTCATTATTCAACACCTGGCAAGCATAAAGGTGCAGTCCACACCTGTCCACTGCTCTCATCACCTCCACCTCTCTACTCTCCCCTCACTCCCCGTCATCATCAACAACCGTGACCTCCTACCTTACCCAGCTCCTTAAAGGGTGACCTCCTACCTTACCCAGCTCCTTATTACGACCACAACCCTCCACAGGTCACCTGGCCTGATCCCACCACGCTCCTGGCCATCATGCTCCTCCTGCACCTCTTCTGCTGCCTCACCTCCTCCTCCTCCTCCTGTTGCTGCTGCTTCCTTCTCCTCCTCCTCCCCTTACTTCCCCTCTTCTTCTTCCTCCTCCTCCCTCCTCCTGTTGCTGCCCCTTTCTGCTCCTACTGCTGCATCTGCTCCTGCTGCCCCTCACTGCTCCTGCCGCTTCGTGTCGCGCACCCACCCCTCCCCTCAACTCTCCCACGTCAGGCGCCTTACACACGTCACCTAAGATCACCTCAGCCGTTGCCACAGCAGCCTGGGGGTTCGGTAAACATCCTGGCTCAGCAGGTGACTCCCGCCGGGCAAACACACGTCTCGATTCTCCGGCCGACTCCAGCCACTGATCACACCACCCGGCCTCCAACACTGCCAGTGAGGCGGGTCAAGAGGGTCGTCCAACCACACACACACCTATGTCTACCAAAGTCCCTCCCACACACATGGTGGCTCGCGTCCTACCCCAAGGTAGACGGCCGTGTCCCATGATAGTGAGCTGTCGCCTCATCCCCTACGAGCAGCAGCCTTTGTGAGCACGGTCACCTGCGGTCTCCCCCAAACTGCTCCTATCAGCGAGGGGTACCTCAAGGTCGACCATCTGCCGCACATGTCACCACCACACCTGCCACTCACTCACTACCGTCACGCCTCCCGTCTCTCTCCCCGTCACATGCGTGACGCAGGGGCGCGTTGGCGGGGGGGAGCCGCCGTTCGTGAGGGACGAGTTCATGACTTCAGCTGTCCGCAGCCGGGTCAGGTTTCAGTGGCTGTCATGAGGCGCAGGTCATGAACCCCGCACGCCGGGGTCACAAAACACATACACCGGGCGGGGTCACACAACACGTACACCGGGCGGGGTCACACAACACGTACACCGGGCGGGGTCACACAACACGTACACCGGGCGGGGTCACACAACACGTACACCAGGCGGGGTCACACAACACGTACACCGGGTGGGGCCACAACACGTACACCAGGCGGGGTCACACAACACGTACACCGGGCGGGGTCACACAACACGTACACCAGGCGGGGTCACACAACACGTACACCGGGTGGGGCCACAACACGTACACCGGGCGGGGTCACACAACACGTACACCGGGCGGGGTCACACAACACGTACACCGGGCGGGGTCACACAACACGTACACCAGGCGGGGTCACACAACACGTACACCGGGCGGGGTCACACAACACGTACACCAGGCGGGGTCACACAACACGTACACCGGGTGGGGCCACAACACGTACACCGGGCGGGGTCACACAACACGTACACCGGGCGGGGTCACACAACACGTACACCGGGCGGGGTCACACAGCACGTACACCGGGCGGGGTCACACAACAGACAGTAGGTCCCCACCAACACACACCTGGTGAGGAAGGCAACAGACCCACACACACACACACACACACCAGGTGTCGAGACACAGCGTGGCTCCTGCACTCCCTGTAACCTCTCCTCACCACCATGGCGCCTCCGCACCATCTGCCAACATGCGGATTTATATAGTACTATACATCAGCGCTCCTCATGACGCTTGCCACCACCCGGTATGTGGACTCCCGAGTCCACCCACGGCGGTCCAGCGGGTGCGACAGCGTCTAGCTGATATGTGCACCACGACCGGCCTCACCACTGACGTAATAGTGACGTCACGGGAGCGAAGTACGGCCGGGAGGGGTTACCTGCTCAGCTGAGCCGAGGCTACCTCACCTGGTACTGTCGTCATCCGAAGCCAAACGAGTTCAAACCAGATCAACATCTCCTGCGGTTTCCACTCACACAGACACACACACACACACACACACACACACACACACACACACACACACACACACGTACTGCTGAAGGGTCTACAATATGATAAGTAGTTATTGCCTACCTCTGTTATCTCACCACTGAATCAATATTGAGGAAAAGTGATCCAGCGGTGTTGATATCTCTTATCTGAATACTTCTGGGTTGCCAGTTCACGGTATAGGTGTCCACAGACCCAGCAGGAGGGGCTTGGATACTGCTGAGCCCAGGATCTAGCAGACAGACCCAGCAGGAGGGGTCTGGCTACTGCTGAGCCTAGGAACCAGCAGATACCCAGCAGAAGTCTGGCTACTGCTGAGCCCAGGATCCAGCAGACAGACCCAGCAGGAGGGGTCTGGTTACTGCTGAGCCTAGGATCCAGCAGATAGACCCAGCAGGAGGGGGTCTGGCTACTGCTGAGCCCAGGATCCAGCAGACACACCCAGCAGAAGCGGGGTGAAGATGACATGAACAAAGGGTCGGTACACAGACGTCAACAGACGAGCCACGGTGACCACACACACAACAGACTGGCCCCACGTCTGTATCATCACGTTCCAGGACAGGTAACCACAGCAAGCGAACCCTTGACAGTACTCACGAGGGTCTGGGGAAGTCCACCACCGAGGCGGTAACAATGTGAGGCGGGTGCGTTGGGGGGAGGGGGCCACACATCCGCTGTGGGGTCATGTGGCCACACCACAGTGCCTCGTCCCTCATCGGGGGTGCACAATGCGGTGCTGGCCACTCCATGAGAGCTGTCACACACACACACACACACACACACACAAGCTCTCGGCCCCCCTACTGTCACCCGGGTGTACACCAGTGAACTGATATCAGTGAGACAGGTGCCACAGGGGTGGTCAGGCAGTCTACTCCTCCTGCTGACGGGGAGCAGAAGCCTCTCTCTCTCTCTCTCTCTCTCTCTCTCTCTCTCTCTCTCTCTCTCTCTCTCTCTCTCTCTCCCTTCATGGCCGCGGAGAGCGTGACTCTCGTAGAATTCAGAGATTACTCCCGACTCCATGCCTCCCCTCAGCAGTACCACCGTATCATGTGTTGTACCTTGCTACACTCCACCATCACCGGGACCCTACGCCTGACCTCCTCCTCCTCCTCCTCCCTTTCCCCTAGCGTGTCTCCTGTTCCGCGACGACGGCGTCTACAGGAGGGCGAGGCCCAGTCCTCTGTTCTTAACGCTACCTACCTCGCAAACGCGGGAAATGGCGAATAGTATGAAAAAAAAAAAAAAAAAAAAAAAAAAAAAAATATATATATATATATATATATATATATATATATATATATATATATATATATATATATATATATATATATATATGTTTCGCGTGTTAGTAACGTCAGTTTCAGCTGCCACTAACATGGGTGGGAAGGTGTGACTATATGTGACAGTGAGGAGTGGAGCGGTGTAGTGGCAGAGTGTGTGTGTGTGTGTGTGTGTGTGTGTGTGTGTGTGTGTGTGTGTGTGTGTGTGTGGGGCTACACTCCAGGCAGGAGACAAGACAGACACACACGCACCAGGCCTGGTGTGCGTGTACAGCTGACCCAGTATACACACACACACAGCCAGCGTAGAACCAATTCAACCCGGAACCCGTGTGGTCATGCAGAGATGCGCCAGGCCAAACCTCACTACGCCACACTTACCGAAGTCTTGGCGAAGACGGTTCTGCTCCGGTGCTTGTTGATGGCCAGACCCCGGATGTAAACAGTTTAAACCCCGGCCCAGCCCTTGTATCAGCTGATGCCCCGCAACCCCAACACGTACCATCCCAAGGCCGGGACACACCCATCCCTACCGCCTGGCCAGAGGGACGACAACACAACAGATTCGTCCCAGACCCAGCTGTGGGGGTAGAAGACCTCTCAAACCATCGTAAGGCATACGTAAGGTAAGGTAAGGTGTCAGACCCAGCTGTGGGGGTAGAAGACCTCCCAAACCATCGTAAAGTATACGTAAGGTAAGGTAAGGTGCCAGACCCAGCTGTGGGGGGTAGAAGACCTCCCAAACCATCGTAAGGTAAGGTACCAGACCCACCCCACCATCGCACAACGACGTTAAAGAGCAAGACCACCTCCAATACTGGCTGGGATGGTCGCTGGTCGTACCTAGCTAACCTCCCTAGGTACGACCAGTGATCAGCCCGGGTCTGCCCAGGGCACCTGCTGTGGCTGCCACCACACAACAGGCCAGCCCACCACCCTGCCACGTGACCTCCGTGTGTGGGAGGGTCAGGCGTCTGTGGGAGTGTGGGGAACTATGGTGGGGAATGGTAGGAGGTGAGGCTGGGTGGGAGCCTGCCTGGGTGTGGGTAGGTGAGGTGAGGACAGGCGCGGCGGGGTAGCTGTGGGGAGGACACAAGAGCGGAGTGTGGGTGGGGAGGGTGGAGGGCTGGAGTGGGCGGCAGTAGGTAATACTGGGTGGGTGGACGGCAGTAGTGGGTGGGTGGGTGGGCGTGTGGGCGGCAGTAGTGGGTGGGTGGGTGGGCGGCAGTAGCCGGGGTCGTCACTACTGTGCTGCTTTAAGGCGAGACTTCCGGAGGCGGAGCACCAGCTGCCAGCGGCCTGGCCCTCACCGCGCTCCCGTCACCCTCACACTTATTCTCCCTCACCCTCACACTTACTCTCCCTCACCCTCACACTTACTCTCCCTCACCCTCACACTTACTCTCCCACACCCTCACACTTACTCTCCCTCACCTTCACACTATCTCACCCTCACACTTACTCTCCCACACCCTCACACTTACTCTCCCTCACCCTCACACTTACTCTCCCACGCCCTCACACTTACTCCTCCTCACCCTCACACTCTCACCCTCACACTTACTCTCCCACACCCTCACACTTACTCTCCCTCACCCTTCACAATTACTCTCCCTCACACTTAACACTTATTCCCCCTCACCCATCACACTTACACCTTCAAGCGCCCCTTACCTTAAAATCACCTCCGTACATTCCCTTGGACTACCGTAACACACTTACCAACCATACCCTCACATCACACTCCACACTCGCACTCACAATGCCCTTCATCATACGCTCACCTCTACTCTCCCTCACTGTGCGCACTGCACTCGGCAATTTCTCGCACGTCTCCCGAACCGCTTCCCATTTTCTGTTGTATCGTGAAACTAAAAACCCCAAACTACTATTTGATATTCATACTTAAAACCCCTGGTCGATCCTGCTTGTTTTCTGTACTAATAACCAGTTTGATGTATCCCATTTTCTACATTAGAGATCAGTATACTTCTCATTTCTAGATCAAAAAATACTTTGCTACATCCCATTTTCTATGTGAACCAGAATCCGAAACTTATCATTTTCTGCACCTTGATACCTTACATTTTCTCCTCCAGGAACCAATTTAACACATCACATTTTCTACACCATACACACGTTGACATTCCCCACAATCTTTACCCTACACCACTTCGATCTCTCTCCTCCTCTACCATCATAAACTCCTCATATCCTTCACCGTAACGCATGACCATTCTCATTTTCTACACCATTAACCAATATCTGGCGCTTCTCATTTTCTACACCGCATACTCCTCGGTTACTTCCCATTTTCGGCACCATAAACTACTCCCAACACTTCCCGTTCTCTACCCAGCGCCGCCACTGTTAGACACCTCCCATTTTCTCCTCCATAAACCCCCGTTTGATACTCCCAATTTCTTTCCCTCCCTCCCGCTTGTGTACACAGATCTCTGCTGACATTACCAGGGCGATAAAAGGCCCATGATAAGCAGGAAGCAATCTGCTGGCCACAGTGTTTGGGACGTATCTTGCAAAGGTTAAATGTGACGCTATCTCATCTTGTTTCCTGTGCCTCTATCTGGCTATATAAGCTGGTTTCCATATGTATCAGGCTACATAGGAAGGCTTCCTTGTGTATCAGGCTACATATAAAGGCTTCCTAATGTATCAGGCTACATAGGAAAGCTTCCTTGTGTATCAGGCTACATATAAAGGCTTCCTAATGTATCAGGGTATATATGTAGGCTTCCTAATGTATCAGGGTATATATGTAGGCTTCCTAATGTATCAGGGTATATATGTAGGCTTCCTAATGTATCAGGCTATATATGTAGGCTTCCTAATGTATCAGGCTATATATGTAGGCTTCCTAATGTATCAGGCTACATATGTAGGCTTCCTAATGTATCAGGCTACATATGTAGGCTTCCTAATGTATCAGGCAATATATGTAGGCTTCCTAATGTATCAGGTTACATATGAAGGGACAGGCTCAATAAGAGAACATTTAAAAATACCGAAAATGTATTGAATGCGTGTGTGTCTATCAATCAAGATAGTGGTTAACATGAGAGAGAGAGAGAGAGAGAGAGAGAGAGAGAGAGAGAGAGAGAGAGAGAGAGAGAGAGAGAGAGAGAGAGAGAGAGAGAGTCCTTCCCCCATCTTCATTAATCACTTCACCACACTCTCCTCCATCTACATCATCCATCGCTCTATCCATCATCGTCATGAGCTTACATCATTACTCCACCATCGACCCCTCCTCCTCCTCACCCTCACTCCCTCACCTACACCCACATCGCCACCATCGAATCCAACAAACAAAGTCAACCATTCCTACCCCCCATTTTCAGGCTTGTGTACGCCTCGTCCCAGCCATAGTGAGGAACCTTCCCCGCTCACACATTCCTATAAAATGTCCACGGCAGGACACACACTGGCGGCCGGGGTGGGCAGGACACATACATCGCTTTACTCCCCTGTTCACGACATCAATTTACGACTGTGACCTCAGGACACAACTACTGTCCTCCAGTAGGTGGACTGGTCATAGACCATCAGGTCTTGTGTTATCTGTCCTGCCCATGTACTGTCCTCCTGCAGATAACCTGGTCATAGACCATCACTCTTGTGTTATCTGTCCTTCCCATGTACTGTCCTCCAGCAGATAACCTGGTCACGGACCATCAGGTCTTGTGTTATCCGTCCATCAACCTACTTATACCACCCAAACGGACGCATCAGTCAGCCGATGTAACGAAAACAATTGAGATCACTCGAGCCCACGACTCGAAGGGCTTCACCACAAGCCTGGACCCAACAGGTGGTGACCCCTGACCTGAGGCACGGGGTCACGGGCCGCCAGGGAAACCTAGACTGATATCGACAAGTGTGTATGGCACTCCCGTCACTGTACCTTTGGTGTACCTTACGACCTTCTACAGATCATCACTTCAAAGGCACCCCGTAGATGTCTGGGAGGAGAATGCACCATTGGTACACCACTGGGGCCACGCTCAGTCCCTACACCATCACTGGGGGCCACACCCAGCCTCCTACACCACCACTCGGGCCACACCCAGCCTCCTACACCATCACTGAGGGCCACACCCAGCATCCTACACCACCACTCGGGCCACACCCAGCCTCCTACACCACCACTGGGGCCACACCCAGCCTCCTACACCACCACTGGGGCCACACCCAGCCTCCTACACCACCACTCGGGCCACACCCAGCCTCCTACACCACCACTGGGGCCACACCCAGCCTCCTACACCACCACTGGGGCCACACCCAGCCTCCTACATCACCACTGGGGCCACACCCAGCCCCTACACCACCACTGGGACTCTGAGGCCACACCCAGCCTCTACACCACCACTGGGGCCACACCCAGCCTCCTACATCACCACTGGGGCCACACCCAGCCCCTACACCACCACTGAGACCACACCAAGCCCCCACATCACCACTGGGGCCGCACCCTACACCACCACAGAGAGAGTGGTGGTGGTGGTGTGGTGGGGAGGGAGACTTAAAGAGGTGTGTGTTGGAGCTCAACATTCCAGGTCTGGTGGCCCCCCCACGCACCCTTCCTACGCACTCGCTCGCCGCCTGGCCAGTGAAGCCACGCACTCTGTACACCGCACAACCACAACGCCAGCGGAACGCAATCATTGAGAGTAAAGGCAGACAGGTCGCGTCCATACCATTATAAACAAGGGCGCAAACATCAACGGAGTAGCAGCTGATGTTGACGGGAAGCACGGCCCATAAACGGGGGCAGCTCCAACGGGCATCAACGGTAGCACGACCAAACAACGGCGCCGTCATCAACAACACAAACAGGCATCAACGGGAGACGGGGACAAGAGGCGTATATGACCAAGAGTAACAGCATCATTAACACCATCAATGCGAAACAGTGAGACGACCCAGCAACAGAGAGGGGGGGTAAACAGTAACCAACAACAGAAGGGTCAACAACAGAAGCTCCCAACAACATGGCGGATCAGGGCTCACCCTCGCTGGAGCGGTATGTGGGGAGGTTGGGTTGGGGGGGATAGAGAATGAATCAATCACTATGGCCAGTGAGAGAGCCACTACCCCTGAGTGCCGCCACTACCCCTGAGTGCCGCCCCTACCCCTGAGTGCCGCCACTACCCCTGTGTGCCACCCCCTACCCCTGAGTGCCGCCACTACCCCTGAGTGCCGCCACTACCCCTGAGTGCCGCCACTACCCCTTTTCCACCCGTGACACCCAGGGCGAGGCCCGCCCCACACTGAGGTAACCCAGCCACAACAACGTACACGGCCCTGCCAGCCGTGATGACCCACCACCACACGCGGCATTATCCAACCATCAACAAACTCAACCTTAAATGCGTAAACCGATAAAAAAAAAATAGGGAAATATAAATGAATCTATCAAAAATCATCAATAAATCGAGCAACTTAACATCAGAAAGTGTATAAAAAAAAACGGGAAAAATTATTTTTTTCCTTAGTATTTTGCACAAACGTTCGGTCGCCCTATGAAGACAGACGAGTTAAGTGATCACAAGACTTTTGCTCTTCCCCTCATCACAGTGTCCAGCCCCAACCCTTCCCTGAGCTGACTGTCTGTCTCGTGGTAACACAGGAGGAGGCGATGGTGGCTCATCAACCCGTGGTAATTCAGGGGCCAGAAGCCGCCCAGAGGCGATGAAAAGGTAATCCGGGAGCCAGAAATACAGAGCTGTTGAAGGTAATCCAGGTACCAGACACCATGGCTGATTAAGGTAATCCGGGTACCAGACACCATGGCTGATTAAGGTAATCCAGGTACCAGACACCATGGCTGATTAAGGTAATCCGGGTACCAGACACCATGGCTGTTGAAGGTAATCCAGGTACCAGACACCATGGCTGATTAAGGTAATCCGGGTACCAGACACCATGGCTGATTAAGGTAATCCGGGTACCAGACACCATGGCTGATTAAGGTAATCCGGGTACCAGACACCATGGCTGATTAAGGTAATCCGGGTACCAGACACCATGGCTGATTAAGGTAATCCGGGTACCAGACACCATGGCTGATTAAGGTAATCCGAGTGCCAGAAATACAGAGCTGCTGAAGGTAATCCGGGTACCGGAAACCCCTGGATGATTAAGGTAATTCAGGCTGCTGAAACCCCAGTACTGATTCACTAGTGGTCACACGGCCGCCGTAAACCTTCAACCGATTATCTTGAGTTCCCTCGCGCACCATCAGTCGACATCGCTTCACAACAACAACTCGTCAAGTTATTATAACCAGGAACGTCAAGTTATTATAACCAGGAACGTCAAGTTATTATAACCAGGAACGTCAAGTTATCATAACCAGGAACGTCAAGTTATCATAACCAGGAACGTCAAGTTATCATAACCAGGAACGTCAAGTTATTATAACCAGGAACGTCAAGTTATCATAACCAGGAACGTCAAGTTATTATAACCAGGAACGTCAAGTTATCATAACCAGGAACGTCAAGTTATCATAACCAGGAACGTCAAGTTATTATAACCAGGAACGTCAAGTTATCATAACCAGGAACGTCAAGTTATCATAACCAGGAACGTCAAGTTATTATAACCAGGAACGTCAAGTTATCATAACCAGGAACGTCAAGTTATCATAACCAGGAACGTCAAGTTATTATAACCAGGAACGTCAAGTTATCATAACCAGGAACGTCAAGTTATTATAACCAGGAACGTCAAGTTATCATAACCAGGAACGTCAAGTTATTATAACCAGGAACGTCAAGTTATCATAACCAGGAACGTCAAGTTATCATAACCAGGAACGTCAAGTTATCATAACCAGGAACGTCAAGTTATTATAACCAGGAACGTCAAGTTATTATAACCAGGAACGTCAAGTTATCATAACCAGGAACGTCAAGTTATCATAACCAGGAACGTCAAGTTATTATAACCAGGAACGTCAAGTTATCATAACCAGGAACGTCAAGTTATCATAACCAGGAACGTCAAGTTATTATAACCAGGAACGTCAAGTTATTATAACCAGGAACGTCAAGTTATCATAACCAGGAACGTCAAGTTATCATAACCAGGAACGTCAAGTTATCATAACCAGGAACGTCAAGTTATCATAACCAGGAACGTCAAGTTATCATAACCAGGAACGTCAAGTTATCATAACCAGGAACGTGAAGTTATCATAACCAGGAACGTGAAGTTATTATAACCAGGAACGTCAAGTTATTATAACCAGGAACGTGAAGTTATCATAACCAGGAACGTGAAGTTATCATAACCAGGAACGTGAAGTTATTATAACCAGGAACGTCAAGTTATCATAACCAGGAACGTCAAGTTATCATAACCAGGAACGTGAAGTTATCATAACCAGGAACGTGAAGTTATTATAACCAGGAACGTCAAGTTATCATAACCAGGAACGTCAAGTTATCATAACCAGGAACGTCAAGTTATCATAACCAGGAACGTCAAGTTATCATAACCAGGAACGTCAAGTTATCATAACCAGGAACGTGAAGTTATTATAACCAGGAACGTCAAGTTAAAGTCTTGCTCAAACGCGTTTCGTTCATACCTGACCCCCAGCATGGCGGTGTGGGTGATAACATGGGATAGCCAAGACTCCCGGATGAGATGATTGGTCGAACGTATACGCCGTGATATCAATCAACTTTCAATTTCGCCCAGAGGGGCGACTTTACGGGACACAGCGCCCCGCCCCGCGCCCCAGGCCACCCCAACATCCTGTGTGGGAACGGTGTGCTGGAAGACAGTGCCATGCCACACAGAGGGGGCGGCGCCTCCGCTCCCCTCTCAAACTCTTACGTCGTCTACAAATGACGTCGTTTGGATCTCCTCATACAAGTTGTCTTTACTCGCACGTCAGCCAATCTTGTATAGAGACTGGAACACGCGGAGCTTGGGACGGTATGGGAGGGCCGTGAAAGGGGCGAGAGCCAGCGAGCGACTTGGAACAATCTCTCTCTCTCTCTCTCTCTCTCTCTCTCTCTCTCTCTCTCTCTCTCTCTCTCTCTCTCTCTCAGTAAAGCGAGACATTCAGTTTGCTCTCTTCAGAAGGAGAGGGAAAAAAAAAAACATGAAAAGTTTTCCTGGGAGTGAGAGGGAGGAGGGAGGACGAGGGAGGACTGTCAAGTACTCTTGAAGGTGTCTCCTTCTGGTGGTGGCGTCTGCTGGAGAGGACATCTGCTAATCTGAGGAGGGGCCATGGCTGGCGTCTGCTGGAGAGGACATCTGCTAATCTGAGGAGAGGCCATGGCTGGCGTCTGCTGGAGGGGACATCTGCTAACCTGAGGAGGGGCCATGGCTGGCGTCTGCTGGAGAGGACATCTGCTAATCTGAGGAGAGGCCACGGCTGGCGTCTGCTGGAGGGGACATCTGCTAATCTGAGGAGGGGCCATGGCTGGCGTCTGCTGGAGAGGACATCTGCTAACCTGAGGAGGGGCCATGGCTGGCGTCTGCTGGAGGGGACATCTGCTAATCTGAGGAGGGGCCATGGCTGGCGTCTGCTGGAGAGGACATCTGCTAACCTGAGGAGGGGCCATGGCTGGCGTCTGCTGGAGGGGACATCTGCTAATCTGAGGAGGGGCCATGGCTGGCGTCTGCTGGAGAGGACATCTGCTAATCTGAGGAGGGGCCATGGCTGGTGTCTGCTGGAGAGGACATCTGCTAATCTGAGGAGAGGCCATGGCTGGCGTCTGCTGGAGAGGACATCTGCTAATCTGAGGAGGGGCCATGGCTGGTGTCTGCTGGAGAGGACATCTGCTAATCTGAGGAGGGGCCATGGCTGGCGTCTGCTGGAGAGGACATCTGCTAATCTGAGGAGGGGCCACGGCTGGCGTCTGCTGGAGGGGACATCTGCTAATCTGAGGAGGGGCCACGGCTGGCGTCTGCTGGAGGGGACATCTGCTAACCTGAGGAGAGGCCAAGGCTGGTGTCTGCTGGAGAGGACATCTGCTAACCTGAGCAGAGGCCATGGCTGGCGTCTGCTGGAGAGGACATCTGCTCCTCTACCATTCCCCCTGGTTACCGAGACTCCTCTCTACCCCCTGAGCCAGGTCGTCTAGAGACCATGCAATAAACCCCCGGCCTTTCTCATTGATCAGTCAGGCTGTTCGTGTCCGCTGGCGTGAAAAAAAAAAAAAAAACACCCAGCCACCATGAACCGGATGACGAGGTGGTAGTCCTGCTGAGACACCTATTCACGAAGACGTCTCTCTCTCTCTCTCTCTCTCTCTCTCTCTCTCTCTCTCTCTCTCTCTCTCTCTCCACACACACACACCGTAACAATCCCCGGTGCCGACATCATCTTTCCTCCTCTTCATTCCCTCTGTTTTCCCGAATGATACCTGGGGGAGCCCGTCACTCCTGCCCGGGGGGTCAACACCCGACTACATGACCGGGGGACCTGGCACACGCCGTGCTACTCCTGTGTGTACCATCTGTCTCCCTTTGGCAGGTGGTCCCCACCATGCCCTTTAATTTTTGGGGGTTTTCCCCCCCCAATTCTCATTCCTTCCTTCCAAAAAGGTTCCAAACGAGGGGGGGGGGTCTTCAAAACCCCAAAAGCTGGGCTTGGATTCCCACCATGCCCCTTTGGGGGGGGTTAAATCTTCGACCCCCACAGGGGGCCCTAAATTTATTTTAAAGGCCCAAAATTTTTGGGAAGGCTTTCCCCCCGTTTTTGGGTTCCCCTTAAATCCTTCAGGGTTTCGGGGGGTTTCCCCCCACAGTGGGGGAAAACCACCCCCTTCCTTAGTTTTCCTTTCGGGGGTTTATCTTTACCCCCACACCCCGGCCCCTTTAATTTGACCAAAAAAATTTTTGGGGGGTCTTCTACCCCCAACACTGGGTTTTCCCCTTTACCTTACTTTAACCAAAGAGGGGGAAAGGCCCCCCCCCAAGCGGGGCGGGCCCTTCCTTCCTTACCCCCTGAATTTAAACGGGGTTTGGGGAAGGCCAAAAGGGGGTCGGCACCCCCTTGATTTCGAGGGTTTTGGGGAAGGGGTTTAAAACCCCAAAGGGCTGGGTCTGGCCCCATTAAGGGGGGTCCTTCGTGGTTGGGAGGTTTTCGCCCCCCAGGGGGTTTTGGGTTTTTTTTATTTCCTTCGTTTTACGTTTCTTTTTCGCCCCCGTTTTTTTCCTTTTTTTTTTGGGGGTTCTTCACCCCCCTTTCGGGCCCTTTTAAATTTCGTTTTACGGGGTTTGGGGTTTTCCCCCCCTTTTGGGTCGGCCTTTTTTGGTTTTTTCCGTTTTTCATTTTCCCCCCCCGGGGGTTGGTTTTCCCTTTTTTTTCGTGTTTCGGGGTTCGGGAGGTTTCCCCCCCCACGTGGGGGCCCCAAAACCCCCAACCACCTTCCGGGTCCCAGGGGGGAGGTCTTCACCCCCCCCTTTCGGGTTTTCCTTTAAGGCCAGGGTTCGGGATTTTCCCACCCCCAAGCGGGGTTTTTGGCACCTTACCTTCCCGTGTCCCTTAGATGGTTTGGGAGGTCTTCTACCCCCACAGCGGGGGGCGGCCTTATTACCTTACGTGTACCTTACGTGGTTTGGGGGGTTTTTCTACCCCCACAGCTGGGTCTGGCCACCTTACCTTCCCTTCCCTTTAAACCGAGGGTTTTTGGGAGGTCTTTACCCCCACAGTGGGTCTGGACCTTACCTTCCCCTTCGTTTTACCTTACGATGGTT
This sequence comes from Panulirus ornatus, assembly GCF_036320965.1. Lineage (NCBI taxonomy): Eukaryota > Metazoa > Arthropoda > Malacostraca > Decapoda > Palinuridae > Panulirus > Panulirus ornatus. The sequence continues at coordinate 2,249,611 of NC_092289.1, read as the reverse complement.
TGGGAGGTTTTCCCCCCACAGCGGGGTTTCGGGAACCCCCTTTCAACCTTACGATGGTTGGGAGGCCCCTTCCCCCCCACAGCTTGGCCAGAGGCCACGAAGCTCTGTAGTTCCTCTGTGTCTAACGTCTTCGTTTCTTGTGTGTTTCCCAGCGAGTGTCGTATCTCAAGTCTTTCCCCCTTGCCCGAAACCTTGGAGTTCTTTAAAAACGGGATCTGCTACACCGCAGTTTGGATTTGGGGCCCCGTCCCCCCTTTAACAGGGCCTGATCCGGGGGGACAAATTTGTGGCGCACCCCCGCTCCCCCACCCGGAGCTGCGCGGGTTTTTTAAAAAACCATTCAAGATGGTCCTCTGGGGTTTTCTGACCACCCTTGGGCCCCGGGGTGACGTCCTTTCCCCTAAACTCCCCCCTTTGGTGGTAAGGTGTTGTGGTTCTCAGGGCCGCTGGTCTTGCCCACACATCATCCCCAGAACCAAATCCTTTCCGCCCAATTTTATCACAGCCCGTGAGGAAGCCAGGGCAACGGGCCCCTTTAAATCCCCCGGGGGGGGATGGCCCCCCAGAAAATCATATCCTCAATCCCATTTCCCAAAGGCATTCAAATCAACGACTCGAGCAGCTCTCTCTCTCTTTTCTCCTCTCCTCTTTTCTCTCTCTCCCCTCTCTTCTCTCTCTCTCTCTCTCCTTAAAAGGTCGCCCTTTAACCCTTACACTGGAAATTCCCCCAGGGGAAAAAATTCCCCCAGCAACACCCCATCCCGGGAAAAGGTCACCGTCACCGGCAAAACCCTTTGCCCTTAGGTCACCGTAAACCGGGGCAGAACAGCCCCTTAGGTCCCGTCATCAGGGCAAAACCCTTAAACCTTAGGTCCCCGCCCCCCCAGGGCAGAAAAAAGCCTTGGGTCACCGTCACCAGGGCAGAACCTGACCTTAGGTCACCTTTAACCAGGGCAAAAACCTGACCTTGGAAACCCCCCGGGAAACGACCTTGGCCCCTCCCGGGGGGTGTTGGCCCTCAGGGGGAAAACATTTACCCGAAAGGGCGCCTTTTCCCACCTCCCCGGGCCCCTGCCTTTCCCTAAGGGGCGGGGAACCCCCCCGGGGAAACCGCCACCCCCAACCGGGCAAAAAACCCACCCCCCCCGGGGCGGGAAAAAGGTCAGAAGGGAAAACTGTTGGAACCTGGGAGTTTGCCTTTCAGACCAGGGGGGCCGGGTTGGTTCCCCGGCAAAATGTTTGCCCCGCCCGGGAAAGGGGCCGGAGTGGGAAAATTTCCCTCCCGGGCAAAAAATTCCGGCACCTCCCCAAAAACATACCTTCCACCTTCCCCGGGAAAGGAAATGCCTTGGGTATCCCCAAAAAGTTTTTTTTCCCGTCCCGGGAAACCGCCTTTTTCCCCGCCCGGGGGCGGGAAATATTGGTACCTTTGGCCCTCAGAGAGGGAAAAACAGGGGACGGCCTTGTTGGGGTTTTTCCCTAAAAGGTATTTTAACGGGGGGTTTTTTTCCCACCTTCCCCTTGGGCTGTTTTAAGGGTGAAAACAGGGCCCGGCCACGCCCCCCCGGCCCTAAAAAAAGGGGGATGGGAGGGGAAAACCCTTTTTTGTTGAAAGACGGCTTCGTTGGCGATTTTTGTTCCATGGGACCATGTCCTTCCCCCCTTCGCGGCCTTCCCAAAGACTTTTTAAAAATGGGGAAAACATGTATCTTGGGTTTTTTTTCCCGTCTCTCTGGAGTTTCCCCAGGGGAAACTTGCTATCTTTCTGCTACAGATGATGATAACGTGGGACATGTCATCTTGCTATCGTCTGCTACAGATGATGATAACATGGGACATGTCATCTTGCTATCGTCTGCTACAGATGATGATAACATGGGACATGTCATCTTGCTATCGTCTGCTACAGATGATGATAACATGGGACATGTCATCTTGCTATCGTCTGCTACAGATGATGATAACATGGGACATGTCATTTGGGCATCTGTGGTCCACAGGGTAACGAAGCAGCGTGAGGACGCGGAATCTCCCAGCAATGGAACTTGTCGATTCAAGTTTATGATTCTGATTCATCATCACTTCCACCAACGACTGACGACCTGTAGGGTCACAAAGGTCAAAGGTCACATCATCGTAATTAAGGATCTCCTACGCGGGTCGTACCATCGTCGTGCTCAAGGGTCGTGCTTTCACGTTCAAAGTCTTACGTGCAACACTCGCACTGAACTCATCTTTCCTGTGCTCTGTATTGACTTTCTCACAGCCTTGCCGACGATTCTTCCCGACCACCAGTGTGAGCTCCGACTGGGCCGCCACCTTACCTGACAAAGGCCTTTGTTATGATATCAGTGGTAACCACATCAGCATTCTGTGTTATCCTCACTGGCGTCTACAACCTCACTAGGCTTTGTGAGACACCCAGACTCTGAGCACACATTACCTCAGGCGTCTGCACACAGTCGCCCTCAGCAGACAGTCTGCCACTATTTCTTTGCTGCTATTTTACGATAACGTGTATGTACATTGCCTTAAGGGTACCTCACGATGGTTTGGAAGGTCTTCGACTCCCACAGCTGAGTCTGGGACCTTACCTTAACTTACGTATACCTTACGATGGTTTGGGATGTCTTCGACCCCCACAGCTGGGTCTGGCACCTTACCTTACCTTACGTATACCTTACGATGGTTTGGAAGGTCTTCGACCCCCACAGCTGGGTCTGGCACCTTACCTTACGTATACCTTACGATGGTTCGGGAGGTCTTCGACCCCCACAGCTGGGTCTGGCACCTTACCTTACCTTACGTATACCTTACGATGGTTCGGGAGGTCTTCGACCCCCACAGCTGGGTCTCACATCAGGAAGCCGTATCTAACATTAATGTTCTATATACACTTGTCGTAGTTCCTTTGCTCCCCCGTTTACGAGGTGGCGCTATGTCATAATTCCTGGCATACCATTAACCTATACACTCCTCCCTGAAGAGGGCATTCAAGGCCTTTTACTAGTGGCCCTCCCGCCCATAAAATCATTTACCTGCGGGACTGTGGCCCTGGCGCAGGAAGCAAGGGAATATTGGTCAGGTTCTCCACAGGTGTGGGACAAAAATCGCACCAGGTTAAGGAGGTGGTACAGTGCTAACACTTCATGCAACAGTCTGATGGATCATCTGTTCTGGGTCATATTCATCACTTTACTAAAGTACTGGTTTGTACACTTATTCATAACAGTTAAGTGTGCAGTACTGTACTGTACACTTACTTATAACAGTTAACTGTGTAGTACTGGATTGTACACTTACTTATAAGTTAACTGTGTAGTACTGGATTGTACACTTGTTTATAACAGTTAAGTGTGCACTTAACAAGATCCACGAACTAGACCAATGGTAGAGACAGCTTTATGATGTAATCTTGTTCGTTTTCATCTCTCCCTCAAGTCTAGGGTCATTCCCCTTACCTCTTGCTTCCCTTCTAGGTCAAAAAATAAAAAATCCTCTTACAATCTTTTCCCTCAATTTCCGGGAAGTACCAGAGAGGCACTTTCTAAAGTCCTTTGGGTGTCAATACCACGAGGGCAGGAACGCCAGTGTCTGTATGATCCGTCTCTCGCTGCCTCACACACACTCGGTACAAACTGGTGCAGAGATACGAGTGAGGAGCCCGGGATATCCCAGTACATAGACAGCTTGAGCTCGGGATATCCCAGTACATAGACAGCTTAAGCTTGGGATATCCCGGTACACAGACAGCTCAACAGCAAAGCTCTGAGAAAGTTCGCCAGAACCCAAGACGAAACCTGGGAGCTGATGGTGAAGACGCGGTCATCCATGCACCGCAGAAGACGACGTACACACGTCGGATGGGACGAGACGAGACGAGACGAGAGAGAGAGAGAGAGAGAGAGAGAGAGAGAGAGAGAGAGAGAGAGAGAGAGAGAGAGAGAGAGAGAGATGCGCTGGGGTGGGGGGGAATGCCTGCTTACCCCAGGGTCAGTGATGCCTGACCTGACCTGACCTGACCCCCGCACAGTATCAAGAGACATGGAGGACATGGACACCGACCCTCTGTGTCCTCGCTACCTCCTTGTCCACCTGACCAGGTGCAGCACCTGTGTCCTCACCATCCCTCTCCCGTGTCCCCGCCACAACCCATGGCCTACAGACCCCCCCGGCATGTGCCCCCGCCCCGCCCAGCCCCGGCCTCAGTAATCAGTCACACAGATATGGAGCTCCTGAACACGATTAGAGCCTCCCTTACCATGGCCCCAGATGCTGATTTCCGCCCCTACCGAAAGGGGTGATAGCACTTTTCTTCTTCTTCCCCTCCCCCAGCTGACCCCTGTCATCCAGGTAATCCTCAGGTCTTACGTAATTAGGACGGGGTAAAATCCTTCCTTGACCTCCTACAGGACGGAGGGTGTGTGTGTGTGTGTGTGTGTGTGAGGACGTCACAGGCGAGGACGTCAAGGATGTGTGAGACGCGCAACACGGTGTGAGAGGAAAGTGAGAGTGGCGAGACAGAGTACTTGTGAGAGGGGAAAGTGAGAGTGGCGAGACAGAGTACTTGTGAGAGGGGAAAATTTAGAGTGGCGAGACAAAACTTTTAAAATACTTGTGAGAGGGGAAAGTGAGAGTGGCGAGACAGAGTACTTGTGAGAGGGGAAAGTGAGAGTGGCGAGGCAGAGTACTTGTGAGAGGGGAAAGTGAGAGTGGCGAGACAGAGTACTTGTGAGAGGGGAAAGTGAGAGCAGTAACGGGTTTCCTCAAGCGCGTATCCTGCCCCCCTGACCAATTACCATGGTACCCACATCACGTACGTTACCCATCAACTTACTACCATGCACCACCGCTGCGTTACGTCCCCCTCCCCCCTCACAAACCAACCCACCAACCAATTACAAACGACCCATAATAGTTCATGTCCTACACCAGCGAACCAATTACATGACAGCCATAGTTCATACCCTGCCCCCCCTAACCCCCCCCCTTCCCCCTGTAGCGGTGGTGAAGTGGGTAAAGAAGCGGTGGTGAAGCGGGTGAGTAGCGGTGGTGAAGTGGGTAAAGAAGCGGTGGTGAAGCGGGTGAGTAGCGGTGGTGAAGTGGGTAAAGAAGCGGTGGTGAAGCGGGTGAGTAGCGGTGGTGAAGTGGGTAAAGAAGCGGTGGTGAAGCGGGTGAGTAGCGGTGGTGAAGTGGGTAAAGAAGCGGTGGTGAAGCGGGTGAGTAGCGGTGGTGAAGTGGGTAAAGAAGCGGTGGTGAAGCGGGTGAGTAGCGGTGGTGAAGTGGGTAAAGAAGCGGTGGTGAAGCGGGTGAGTAGCGGTGGTGAAGTGGGTAAAGAAGCGGTGGTGAAGCGGGTGAGTAGCGGTGGTGAAGTGGGTAAAGAAGCGGTGGTGAAGCGGGTGAGTAGCGGTGGTGAAGTGGGTAAAGAAGCGGTGGTGAAGCGGGTGAGTAGCGGTGGTGAAGTGGGTAAAGAAGCGGTGGTGAAGCGGGTGAGTAGCGGTGGTGAAGTGGGTAAAGAAGCGGTGGTGAAGCGGGTGAGTAGCGGTGGTGAAGTGGGTAAAGAAGCGGTGGTGAAGCGGGTGAGTAGCGGTGGTGAAGTGGGTAAAGAAGCGGTGGTGAAGCGGGTGAGTAGCGGTGGTGAAGTGGGTAAAGAAGCGGTGGTGAAGCGGGTGAGTAGCGGTGGTGAAGTGGGTAAAGAAGCGGTGGTGAAGCGGGTGAGTAGCGGTGGTGAAGTGGGTAAAGAAGCGGTGGTGAAGCGGGTGAGTAGCGGTGGTGAAGTGGGTAAAGAAGCGGTGGTGAAGCGGGTGAGTAGCGGTGGTGAAGTGGGTAAAGAAGCGGTGGTGAAGCGGGTGAGTAGCGGTGGTGAAGTGGGTAAAGAAGCGGTGGTGAAGCGGGTGAGTAGCGGTGGTGAAGTGGGTAAAGAAGCGGTGGTGAAGCGGGTGAGTAGCGGTGGTGAAGTGGGTAAAGAAGCGGTGGTGAAGCGGGTGAGTAGCGGTGGTGAAGTGGGTAAAGAAGCGGTGGTGAAGCGGGTGAGTAGCGGTGGTGAAGTGGGTAAAGAAGCGGTGGTGAAGCGGGTGAGTAGCGGTGGTGAAGTGGGTAAAGAAGCGGTGGTGAAGCGGGTGAGTAGCGGTGGTGAAGTGGGTAAAGAAGCGGTGGTGAAGCGGGTGAGTAGCGGTGGTGAAGTGGGTAAAGAAGCGGTGGTGAAGCGGGTGAGTAGCGGTGGTGAAGTGGGTAAAGAAGCGGTGGTGAAGCGGGTGAGTAGCGGTGGTGAAGTGGGTAAAGAAGCGGTGGTGAAGCGGGTGAGTAGCGGTGGTGAAGTGGGTAAAGAAGCGGTGGTGAAGCGGGTGAGTAGCGGTGGTGAAGTGGGTAAAGAAGCGGTGGTGAAGCGGGTGAGTAGCGGTGGTGAAGTGGGTAAAGAAGCGGTGGTGAAGCGGGTGAGTAGCGGTGGTGAAGTGGGTAAAGAAGCGGTGGTGAAGCGGGTGAGTAGCGGTGGTGAAGTGGGTAAAGAAGCGGTGGTGAAGCGGGTGAGTAGCGGTGGTGAAGTGGGTAAAGAAGCGGTGGTGAAGCGGGTGAGTAGCGGTGGTGAAGTGGGTAAAGAAGCGGTGGTGAAGCGGGTGAGTAGCGGTGGTGAAGTGGGTAAAGAAGCGGTGGTGAAGCGGGTGAGTAGCGGTGGTGAAGTGGGTAAAGAAGCGGTGGTGAAGCGGGTGAGTAGCGGTGGTGAAGTGGGTAAAGAAGCGGTGGTGAAGCGGGTGAGTAGCGGTGGTGAAGTGGGTAAAGAAGCGGTGGTGAAGCGGGTGAGTAGCGGTGGTGAAGTGGGTAAAGAAGCGGTGGTGAAGCGGGTGAGTAGCGGTGGTGAAGTGGGTAAAGAAGCGGTGGTGAAGCGGGTGAGTAGCGGTGGTGAAGTGGGTAAAGAAGCGGTGGTGAAGCGGGTGAGTAGCGGTGGTGAAGTGGGTAAAGAAGCGGTGGTGAAGCGGGTGAGTAGCGGTGGTGAAGTGGGTAAAGAAGCGGTGGTGAAGCGGGTGAGTAGCGGTGGTGAAGTGGGTAAAGAAGCGGTGGTGAAGCGGGTGAGTAGCGGTGGTGAAGTGGGTAAAGAAGCGGTGGTGAAGCGGGTGAGTAGCGGTGGTGAAGTGGGTAAAGAAGCGGTGGTGAAGCGGGTGAGTAGCGGTGGTGAAGTGGGTAAAGAAGCGGTGGTGAAGCGGGTGAGTAGCGGTGGTGAAGTGGGTAAAGAAGCGGTGGTGAAGCGGGTGAGTAGCGGTGGTGAAGTGGGTAAAGAAGCGGTGGTGAAGCGGGTGAGTAGCGGTGGTGAAGTGGGTAAAGAAGCGGTGGTGAAGCGGGTGAGTAGCGGTGGTGAAGTGGGTAAAGAAGCGGTGGTGAAGCGGGTGAGTAGCGGTGGTGAAGTGGGTAAAGAAGCGGTGGTGAAGCGGGTGAGTAGCGGTGGTGAAGTGGGTAAAGAAGCGGTGGTGAAGCGGGTGAGTAGCGGTGGTGAAGTGGGTAAAGAAGCGGTGGTGAAGCGGGTGAGTAGCGGTGGTGAAGTGGGTAAAGAAGCGGTGGTGAAGCGGGTGAGTAGCGGTGGTGAAGTGGGTAAAGAAGCGGTGGTGAAGCGGGTGAGTAGCGGTGGTGAAGTGGGTAAAGAAGCGGTGGTGAAGCGGGTGAGTAGCGGTCGTGAAGTGGGTCAAGAGGCGGTGGTGAAGCGGGGTGAGTAGCGGTGGTGAAGTGGGTAAAGAAGCGGTGGTGAAGCGGGTGGAAAAGCAGCTGGAAAAACTGGAAGTTGCATTCAGTACACAGACACTGTGAGGCTACTTCTGTCTGGCATGTTCCAGGGATATTCCTTACCCGGAGCTTCCAGGTCAGCCTCTGGAAGGCCGTCAGCTGGATGGGAGCCTCCAGGTCAGCCTCTGGAAGGCCGTCAGCTGGATGGGAGCCTCCAGGTCAGCCTCTGGAAGGCCGTCAGCTGGACGGGAGCCTCCAGGTCAGCCTCTGGAAGGCCGTCAGCTGGATGGGAGCCTCCAGGTCAGCCTCTGGAAGGCCGTCAGCTGGATGGGAGCCTCCAGGTCAGCCTCTGGAAGGCCGTCAGCTGGACGGGAGCCTCCAGAGTCAGCCCCACTCCCTCCATTCAATCTCTACCGTCATTGTACGTCCGGCCATCCGTCCGTAAACCACCCCCGCCTCTCTCTCTCTCTCTCTCTCTCTCTCTCTCTCTTCATCTATCTATCTATATATATGTAATCCGAGGCACATGTATCTTCTTCCTCAACCATGACGAAGGAATCCGTGGGATCAGACATCAATCTGGGTTTAACCTGGGGGCTCGCTGCCTCCCATGTTATGCAAGTGGAGTCTACGCTCCCAGGTCACCCACCGTACGGCGGTGGGCTGGGTGGGTGTATGGGTGGGCTGGCGGGCAAAGAAAGTGGTTGGATGGCAAGGGGCCCAAAGTGGAGGGGAAGGGAGACTAAGATGGCGAGGAGAAGGTACAGAGGAAATTAGTTGTCTCAATACACACTAGAACTAATACCTCACGACACGTCTCCACAACATATCCTAAAAGAAAACTGGAGGGATTAATCCTAAAGGAAGAGCTGACCCACCCAATGCTGGCCGAACATCCACGTAAATATGTCGTCTTCATGGGGAAAAAAAAATCGTGGGTCATTTTTTTTTATTCTCGGAGGTTTCCAGGGGCGGCATCAATTTAAAATGATTTGCATATTAAAGAGCAAGACGTCAACTCCCACCGCACTGTCGGTAACATAACTCTCTCTCTCTCTCTCTCTCTCTCTCTCTCTCTCTCTCTCTCTCTCTCTCTCTCTCTCTCTCTCTACTTGATCGCCGTTCCCCGCCGAAACCACAGCTCCCTATCCACAACCAGACCCCACAGGCCTTTCCATGGTTTATCCTGCCCCCTACCCATGCCCTGGTTCAGTCCAATGACAGCATATCGACCCCAGTATACCACATCATTCAAACTTAATCTATCCCTTCCACGCCTTTCACCCTCCTGCATGGTTCAGGCCCTGATTGCTTAAGATCTTTTGCACTACATTCCTTCCATTTCCAATCTGGTCTCTCTCTCTCTCTCTCTCTCTCTCTCTCTCTCTCTCTCTCTCTCTCTCTCTCTCTCTCAGATCGCACGTGTACCTGACAATTCTAATACAGACATCTTAAAACGGCTAACAAATCTGCACAGGGCCAAACACAGAACAGACATAAACACCCAGTGACAGATAGACAGATAAATACATCTCACTCATGTCCTTTTGTGATTAACTCGTTATCATTATGACCCCTTCCCCCCTAAGTTATGTAATATGTCAACTGTATATTCTTAGTCGAACGGCCGCTTGAATTCAATATACGGTTCTTTATTTATCTTATCAAAGTCTAGCTTTCTGGAAATGTGTTTGAGAGTCACTAGCAGCGTGCCGCAGGGTCTAGTCCTGAGATCACACTGCTTCTTATCTTGATCCACGTAACTGGCTTGGCGTGCCGCAGGGGTTGAACTTACACCCGAATATGTTTGCAGATAATCCCGAGGTCACGTGGCGAGCAACGGCTCATCAGGAGCACAGCAACTTGCAAAGGGAACTTGACAGCCGCCGAAGTTGGTCTGATACAAGGATGAAATTCAAAGGGAGCGAAAGGGAAGCAATGAGGATGGAACACATATAATGGAAGAGGACCTCAATATGACTATCATCTAGCCAGAAATTATGTGCAGGAATCTGTGTCTGAGAGGGACTTAGGAGTCGACATTATTTATACCTAACTTGTCGCCTCCTTCCTCACACAGAGACAAGCTGTCTGCTGGTATACATCAGGACAGCATTTCAGTACGTGATATCAAAGCACATATGCAGAATAGTGTACACACAACATTTCTCTGACGCAAAACTTGAATGTGCTTCGCAATTTCGGCAATCGCAATTTTTCAACAGATGGGGCCCCATGTGCAGAACTCCCTCCCCGTACTGGACAATTGGGTAATTACGAGTACACACACACACACACACACACACACACACTGCCCCTTGCGGCAGGAAAGGGACCTGGAAGAGACACCAACAGACGAAGGACCCTCAATACAACGAGTGAAGTGCGAGAGAAAAGAGGGAGACATGAGGGCCAGCCACTGTGGCACTCCAGGTGGGAGGGAGCGAGATGGAGGGAGGGTAGCGAGATGGAGGGAGGAGGGGTGCAGCGTGGAGTGTATGGAGGGAGGGGTGCAGCGTGGAGTGTAACCCAAGACAGACCAGGACACAGGAGGGGACTCGAGGGGAAAGGCCTAAGACATTCAAACGAGGGCGGAGAGGACAGACAACAGCGTCATTTATAACAGGGGGTCAACAGGGGAAGGCTAGAGGAGGGAGTCCATAAACAGGAGTAACAGAGGAAGATGCCACAATCAGAGGCAACAGATAGAACCAACAGATGACCAACAGACATAACCAACAGATGGCCAACAGACATAACCAACAGATGGTCAATACTTTTGGGTATTACATTACCTCAAGCCACTAGACACCGTGAGCACGACGGTACGACCCTTGGTGATCAAGGGTCGTACCGTCGTGCTCAAGGGTCGTACCTTCGTCCTCAAAGGTCATGCAGTCGTCCCTATATGGTAACGCAAAAACCCAACAAGTGGGAGGTCAACTCCACGTGAAAACGACCCCTGAAGGAAGTGGTAAATGGCAGAGTAAATCATTCAAAATTAATATATTAATGATACAAAGCCACTGCAGGTCTGGCTGGCAACAGCAAGAGACAAATGCTTAATGTGTTCTTTACAAATGACATCACACTTCTTTAATCCTAACCCAGCCAACAATTATCTGTACTAATACTATTACTCTTACTACTAGTTACAATTACTATTACCACTATTACTACTACGACTACTACTTCTACCGCTACTATTATTATCATAGTACTACTACTACTACTATCATCATTAATTATAATAAACATAAGAACAATAATGATACGATGGTCACAGCTGCGTCTCCATGGGTAACTTGAAGGACATGACACCACGAAACCAACTAATAAAAATGCCAGAACTCAAGACCAAACTGGTGTGTGTGTGTGTGTGGGAGGCAAGAAGCACGACTGATAATGATTCCCAGAACCCTTCCTCCTCCTCCTCCTCTTCCCCGCACCACCCCAGTACCCCCGTCTTAACCCCACACACCCGGGCAGCAGGCCGGCAGGGGAGGAGGGCGCCCACCAGGGCCACGTCAGATCGTCTCACACCTGCCACAGAAATTCTTACACAAGAGGAATCCTCAAGTCTGCAACCCCTTTAGCGAGACGGTACGGTCCTATCGGCATGAGGGTACCGTCGCTGGTACAAGTACCGTCCTTGCTCACAGCGGTACGATCCTTCAACACGGAGGAGCCCAGTGCTTCGTTACAATCCTGCCTCCATCTATACAGATTAGGAACGTAGGATCCTACTGCTGTCCTCCAGCAGATAACCTCGTCACAGACCATCAGGTCTCCTGTTATCTATCCTGCCCATGTACTGTCCTCCAGCAGATAACCTGGTCATAGACCATCAGGTCTTGTGTTATCTATCCTTCCCATGTACTGTCCTCCAGCAGATAACCTGGTCATAGACCATCAGGTTTCCTGTTATCTATCCTGCCCATGTGCTGTCCTCCAGCAGACAACCTGGTCATAGACCATCAGGTCTTCTGTCATCTGTCCTGCTCATGTGTTCCCAGGTACGGTGCCTTCCCTTGGCGTGACCTCTGGCCTGACCTTTCAGGAGACGAGAGGAAGGAGTAAGGCAAGGCGAAACCACCCGTGGTGCCTCCCTGTTGCCATACAACATAAGCCGCACCAGGACCTACCCCCTTCAGGAAGATGCAAATGAGGTAAAGACAGACACAACAACACACAGGATACAGTGAGGTAGAAAGGAATAAACAAGTACTTTGTAACAACAAATACCTATATATAGGACGTCAAAAACCATAAGACAACAAATGATGATAATAAAGACAAAGAGAGAGGTAAAAATATATTATAACAATGATGTGAGGATGGAAATATATTGATGAATAAATTCGTGTCTGCTTCAGGATAGAGTAAATCATGAGCCACATGATACCCCTTCAAGGGTACAGAATAAATCAATAATCATAAACTAAATATAATGAATGAAAATAGGAGTATAAAACATCGCACAACCACCAGGTGGAGACGTGGTCGTTCAGCCCACTAAAAACGACCATCAGGTGGAGACGCAGTCGTGATCCCCACCGAACGACCATCAAGTGGAAACAGTCGTTAGCCCATTGTGAGGAGACAACCATGAGGACGAACGAACACACTAACGGACACGAGAGAGATAACCATGTTCAGTAATATGATGACGCTATCAGTACTCTACTGTTGCCTACAGGGCTTGTCTCTATCCCTACAGCACGGCCTTAACCCGGGCTTTTGAACGTGATCTGACCTAGATGGCTGTTCGTGACGGCAGCTCCCAAGCCCGCACATCCCCAGTGGTTCGAGCCAAATCACAGACAAGATAGATCTAATCCAATCTTAAAAGTAGACCTGTGAGACTTCTCATTCTTTCCTAGCAACAGCCCTACTACTATTCCTAAAACCCCTCCTCAAAATGTGAATACCATTTTCTTGCAATGTATGTTTACATTACCGAGTATCTGCTTCAATAGTCTACCGAGTCCTTCATGCCATTAGTATCTGATTACTGGTGTCCACACACACATCAGAACCACAGGTAACTCGAGAATGGTAGTTACCCCTCTGGCGATGGTGCTGGTAGGGAACTGAGATCTTGAGACGAGACCATCCAGTGTTCCTGGTCAGTGTTCTGTACTCACGTGCTCCTGACGGCACGGCACGCAACACTACTCCAGGTAGTGCAACACTCCTAGGACCTCTCATCCACCCCCTTTGACAACACTGCCGGGAACCCACACCCACCCCCTTGACAACACTCCCTGGAGTTCCTCCCATCCACCCCCCTTGACAACACTCCCAGGACCTCTCACTCTCCTGACAACACTCCCAGGACCTGCCTCACTCTCCTGACAACACTCATGGAACCTCCCACCCACAACACTTCGAAGACCTCTTACCCTCCCGCAACACGGCGAACTCCACGTCATCATGGGCTGTACCAAGTTACTACGCCCTCAGACACAGTTCTCAACTTTCATTACAGTGAAGCGGTTAAAACGGCTCTCCAAATAACCACACATTCACAGAGCCAGTCAAACGGGGCCTCGGTGTGCCGTGTCGGATTCAGCACGTGTGTACACTGGTGGGCTGGTTGCCTCTGACCCACAGTGAGGGGCTCCAGCACGGTCTGACCCACAGTGAGGGGCTCCAACACGGTCTGACCCACAGTGACGGGCTCCACCAAGGTCTGACCCACAGTGAGGGGCTCCAACACGGTCTGGCCCACAGTGAGGGGCTCCAACACGGTCTGACCGACAGTGAGGGGCTCCAACACGGTCTGACCAACAGTGAGGGGCTCCAACACGGTCTGACCCACAGTGAGGGGCTCCAACAGGTCTGACCCACAGTGAGGGGCTCCAACACGGTCTGACCCACAGTGAGGGGCTCCAACACGGTCTGACCCACAGTGAGGGGCTCCAACACGGTCTGACCCACAGTGACGGGCGCCAACACGGTCTGACCCACAGTGACGGGCTCCACCAAGGTCTGACCCACAGTGAGGGGCTCCAACACGGTCTGACCCACAGTGAGGGGCTCCAACACGGTCTGACCCACAGTGAGAGGCTCCAGCACGGTCTGACCCACAGTGAGAGGCTCCAGCACGGTCTGACCCACAGTGAGGGGCTCCAACACGGTCTGACCCACAGTGACGGGCTCCACCAAGGTCTGACCCACAGTGAGGGGCTCCAACACGGTCTGACCCACAGTGAGGGGCTCCAACACGGTCTGACCCACCCACAGTGAGGGGCTCCAACACGGTCTGACCCACAGTGAGGGGCTCCAGCACGGTCTGACCCACAGTGAGGGGCTCCAACACGGTCTGACCCACAGTGAGGGGCTCCAACACGGTCTGACCCACAGTGAGGGGCTCCAACACGGTCTGTGTACAATATGTGTACAATCAGGGGACGGTGTACAATCTGCTGATGGTGTACAGGAACGTGCGACGATGAGAAAAGAGGAAGGGAGGAGGCTGCTATGTTCCCCTTGAACATGGAGCCTTCTCACAACTGAGGCTCAGGGATCTAAAAACATACAACACCCAACAACCAGTTGTGGCTTGTGATACATCGCTCTTCAGTCTCCTCACTCTGACGGGGCTGATCACGCCACTAGAGTCCAGTCCTCCCCTGAATCCTGTATGTTTCTCCGTCCTTCTGTCTTACAGCGGTTCCCCGTCATTCTGTCTCCACATGCTTCCCGCCCCGTCCACCTGTCTACACGTGGTTTCCCGTCATTCTGCCTCCACGTGGTGCCCCGTCCACCTGTCTCGTCGGAGTAGAGCAGTACCACACTCAGGCAAGGTCATCCCTTCCTGAACCCTTGGTTCTTGCAAGTCATCTGATCCCGTATACTGAGCAGCAATGACCACTTCACACACACACACACACACACACACACTCACACACTCACACACACACACACACACACACACACACACACACATGTTGACGCTGCTGGTCTACAGGTGTGTGTGTGTGTGTGTGTGTGTGTAAAGGGGAGGGGACGTCTGCTTGGCTCTTCCATCTGGGGAAAAGGAAGGCATGACCCTGACTTTCAAAGGCTTTACACATGATGAAATATCAGAGGAGGAGGAGGAGGAGGAGTGAGAGCATCAATAACCAGGATAACTGGGCGATGGATACACAACTTTTTAACTAGCAGGTCACAGCACGCAGTTGTGAACCATGCCACCACCTCCAGCGCCTCCATAGTAAAAAGCTCAGTCCCCCAAGGCACTGTACTTGCACCCCTCCTGTTCCTCATTTTCATATCTGACATCAACAGAAGATGAGGAGAGGCTACAAAGAGACGTAAATGAAGTCTTTCACTGAGCAACGGAGAACAACATGCTTTGCGATAGAGATATGCTTCATCTCCACTGGTCTAAGACAAAATTAAACCAAAAACAACACAGAAAATCGGACAGACACAGGCGCTATCGCGAACCAGTTGAAGAACATGAAAGACTTTGGATTAATAATGTCGAACGAAACTTTCGGGGAGACAACGAAACAACGGTTGTCTCATGCTGAAGGATGGCAGGCTGGATCCTGCGGACTTTCAAGACAAAGAGAAAAAACACCAATGTTGATACCATTCAACGCACTAATTCTTTCGCGAGCTGAAGGATGTTGCTTCATAACATCTCCGTAAAAGGCGGGCGAAACTGCGGAATTAGAAATGTTCAGAGATCCTTCATAGGCCATATCAATGTGGTAAAGGAACTAAATTACTGGGAACCACTGAAATCTCTGAGGCTATGCTCCGGCGGAGCGCAGACGTAGAGATATATCTTCATCTATACCTAAAAAATCCTATAAGGCTTGGTCCCAGCTTACATTCCAAAATAGCATCCCACTGACACGACAGGCAGGGAAGACTGTAACACACTACCTCTGAAATCCAAAGGTGAGATACGCACAAAATGAGAGAACACCGTAACCCTCCGGGGCCCCAAGACTCTTCACCATCATGCCAGCTACCGTCAGAAACAGCCTGAGACGCAAAGCAGAAAATTTTAAGAGCGCAATGGACAAGTTTCTACAAAGCGTAGGGCCGGCCAGCCAGGCTGGGGAGGGGCTATGTAGGCCTGAGGGCTGCAGCTTCCAACAGCTCGGTCGACCAACGACCAAATCCAACAGCGTGGGACTAACCCGAGCTGTGGGGTTAAGGACCCCCGAAGACTTCACCAGGTACCCCAGGACTCCCCCAGTCTCAACACCTATTACCCCAGTACACAGGTCACCTACAGCCCAGTACACAGAACCACTTTTTCCACTTTTTCTGCCTGGCCCAGACCCGGGTCTACTAGACCTTGTACGCCAGCAGAGACCCGCTTGACTGGCGTCAGGTCAAGTTAGTCTATCGACCCCAAGACATCGATCACGTTCCCCCTCACTTACACTCGAACGCATCCCGTGACATCTGACGTCGTCAACACCGGGCTGACGTACACCCTGACATCCCCTCCTGCCACCACACATCCTTAAGCCATTACATTATACATAACGACCCTGAGAACAGCCCACACGGACCAGGCTAGACGTGATGGAGTCTCCCACGCTTCCTGAGGGTGACACTGCGGTACCACTACGATAACTGGAGTACTGGGGGGTACCACTACGATAACTGGAGTGCCGGGGGGTACCACTACGATAACTGGAGTACTGGGGGGTACCACTACGATAACTGGAGTACTGGGGGGTACCACTACGATAACTGGAGTACTGAGGTATACCGCTACGATAACTGGGGTGTGTATTTTGTAGTGGCTGGCCAACAGTCGACGTCTACAAACCCACACCATCATCATCAGACAGACGACCAAAATCTGCGCCCCTATTACCCATAATAGACTGGGGGTGTAAGGGGGGAGCCAGCCAGCCTCATGGGCGAGGGTGAGTGAGGGAAGGCCGCTGGTGGCAATTAGCACAGCGGTGCCATTAAGAAAGGGGGAGGGAACGTGCCACGCACGTGTGCCTACGCTTCTCACTTGACGACCCTGGTTCCCGTCCTGCCCCTCAGCCCTTAAAGACGACGCGAGTGTACGACCCTTGAGCAGACGATCGTAGCGACCCCTTGAGCAGACGAGAGTACGACCCTTGGTTACGATGACCTGACATTTGACCTGATCCTCACGAGTTTGGTCAAAGGTGACGCCATCATACTTAATGGTCGTGCCATCGTGCCCAAGGGGTCGTAATGTCGTGCACAAGGGGTCGTAATGTCGTGCCCAAGGGGTCGTAATGTCGTGCACAAGGGGTCGTAATGTCGTGCTCCAGGGGTCGTACCGTCATGCCAAGGGGCCGTGGCGTCGTGTCCATGGGTCGTACCGTTGTGCCTGGGGTCGTGCCCAGGGGTCGTGAAGATGTATTACATGGGTGACGGAACATGTGACCTTTGACCTCAGCCTGGGAAATTCGGGATCTTGCATACAAGCATGAGCATACAGGCACTCGCTGTTTGTTTGTAAACATAGAAACAAGGAGTTAGTAAACACACACGCAGACAAGTAAACACACACACACACACACACACACACACACACACACACACACACACACAAATGGACGCACACGTAAATACATACAAATAAAATACACAGAAAATGCAACACAAAAAATGCGTAAACAAACTGGCAAACACACCAGAACACAAACACACAACCCCCTCACCTTGATCTTAAGTTCTATTATGTCTAGTTAATTAGCTACCATTATGACCTCCCAGTCCTGTAATGTATCATCAACTGTGTACTTTCAGCTGAATGCCTTCCTAAATTCAGTAAATAGTTCTTTGTTTATCTATCTATCCATCCTTGAGGCACACACACACACACACACACACACACACACACACACACACACACACACACAAACTCTCTCTCATGGGGGTATCTCGCCCACTCTGGCCTCCCCCAACACAGGCCCCTCACCCTGTACATGGGAGGCCCCATCGCCCCGGGCGACCACTCACGCCATGTACACAGCCAACTGTTGATACAGACAACAACATATACACCTTCCCATACAGGAGGCCCGACCTGGGGTCCTCCTGTGGTGGTAGGCACTGTGCAGGTCCTCCTGTGGTGGTGGCAGGCACTGCTGCCGGTCCTCCTGTGGTGGTGGTAGGCACTGAGGGCCTCGACCACCCACCGAAACCTTTCTGGCGATGACGTGTCGTCGCTTCTGTCCCGTCAGCAGTGCCAACTCATCCCGGGTCAGGACTTCCCTGGGGGAGGCTGTCCCACCCTCCGTACCAACTCATCCCGGGAGAGGACCTTCCTGGGAGAGGCTGTCCCACCCTCCGTACCATCGCATCCCGGGAGAGGACCTTCCTGGGAGAGGCTGTCCCACCCTCCGTACCATCGCATCCCGGGAGAGGACCTTCTTGGGGTATGTTCCAGACCGCAAGGCTACGGGAGGTTGAGACCTGGTGTTGGTAGAGGCGGCGACCAGCTCGTCTACCACCCCCCCACAGCGGCTGGGAGACTACCAAACCCCAAGGGATATCCCAGGTAGTACCCATATATATACACTTCAAGGTAACCTACTTCTACATCCCTACAGATAACACAGGTCGCACAGGGACTCAAAAGTCCTCGTAACAAAGACCGTTTCTACAATCATACATCCCTACAGATAACACAGGTCGCACAGGGACTCAAAAGTCCTTGTAACAAAGACCGTTTCTACGATGATGAAGATATCTTCATGTCTTGCTCTACGACAACACAGTTCAAGGTGAGCGACACACGTCAGGATGTATGATGTACAACACACCTGCAAACCTTACGTATTATATAAGCCCACATTACGGAAATGTTTGAGGTTCACGTCTGGTGAACACATACACACACACACACACACACACACACACGAGAATCTGCTCTACACAATGGTTTGATCTCAGGAGTTTTGGTGACTCCCACCAACAAAGGTCTACTTCTCACGAACTGGTACTGCTTCCTCCTCGTCAGCCAGCGTTTTTAACATCGTGGTGGTTGTAGTGCCGGCGTCAGCACCTTGCTGACGCAAGCACGTTGGCCTGCAGACGCTGACGTCCCACCACCACCACCCCCACCTCCTCCAAGCGTCCTGACGGAGTGTGGGAACAAACACACAGGCCAGCCAGCGTCCCCGGGAGAATCGGTCCGTCAAGGCCGCCCTCCCTCACCACATTCCCGAGTTACTCAATGTCACACTTTTACGGACCAACTGCCTCCCAGGATCTGCCGTAGCAACCCCCTCCCACCACACACCAGTCGCCTGTATCTGCCCACAAACATGCACATCAGCAGGGAACACATGGCCCCCAGAATACATCATCATGC
Source organism: Panulirus ornatus (assembly GCF_036320965.1). Taxonomy (NCBI): domain Eukaryota; kingdom Metazoa; phylum Arthropoda; class Malacostraca; order Decapoda; family Palinuridae; genus Panulirus; species Panulirus ornatus. The sequence goes on along the minus strand of NC_092289.1, from coordinate 2,230,557 downwards.
AATAGGGATAATAAATCCTACAACAGTACTCCCACTAGCCCCCCCCCCCCCCCCGCCTCTCTCTCTCACACACACACACACACACACACACACACACACACACACACACACACAGAGTGAGTACTGGAATGCCTTTCCCAGCGTTTTACCAGGACACAGACACCTCTAGCAGACCCCAGGAACAAGCCGCCTATGGCTTCCCCAAAGCAGTAGTACACAGCAAGACTGCTCTCTCTCTCTCTCTCTCTCTCTCTCTCTCTCTCTCTCTCTCTCTCTCTCTCTCTCTCTTTCTCTCTCTCTCTCCGACGCTGGGAAAGTACTCCTCCTTACGAAACTCCTTAATAGGCTATGGTTCGTCCAGGCTCTCTCAAAAACCTCGGGTTACGAACCCCCTGGTCTGGGTATATTTTGGGAGCTAGAAGCCACGGCGAAGCCCCACAACATGTTGTGCATCAGCTACAGTGATCGAGGGAGCCCTTCACTTGAGACCATAATTCTTCCTAACTGTCTACATTATCATAATGACGTACGTCCAGCCAGCCTGCAGAATCCTTGGATATTCTTGTTTTTTTGTTTTCATTTTGCTTCCCTGGTTTACGTAAATCTTTCCTGGGTCTCTGGTGTGTGGGTGATCCCTCTCAACCATCACAGCAGCACGATGATGCACCGTGGTCCCATACCTGAACACGACGGTACGATCTTTGAGCACGAGCCTTCGACCATTGAGTACGACGGTGCGCCCTTCGAGCACGACGGTACGGTCCTTGAACACGAGTCTTCGACCACTGAGTACGACGGTACGCCCTTCCGAACACGACGGTACGGTGCTTGAACACGAAGGGCATGACCCTGTGACCCGACTGCTGATGGTCAAGCCACGACGTGTCACAAGGCCACATCATCAATACGCAGGGGTCATACCGTCCCGTCGTGCTCAGGGGAGCTTCGAGCCAACGAGGCAGTGTTGGTGTGAGAGGGGTACGTCAAGCTGGGTGTCTGGTTCCTGACAAATACATTTCAGGTCCTGAGTTCGATGGTGGATGTGCTGCTGTGCTGGCGTAGATGGTGCGCGTGGCGGGTCGACCGATGTGTACACACCTTACCCACAAACCTACCTGGTCTGGGGACACGACTCTCAGGTAAGGGCAACCCACACTGTTTTTGTGTCGGGATGGCATTTAGTTGTTCTGTTTACCTTTCAAAACAGCGAGGCATCTCGAGGACGTTCGTTGTATCTCGTTCCTACAACACCAACAACACCCTACGTTGTGAGGGGAGTTATTCCGTACAGACAACCGATCGAACATGTCCCTCGTGTGAGGGACGAGGTGTGACCCTTCCCGAGACCTGACGCTCGCCTCACCCTGTCTCTGTGATGACCTCGTCCCACGTCATCACCGCTACCTGTGACGTCTCCGACACCAGTGTGACGTCATCACGACCAGACCTCTGACGTCATCTGTGGCGTACCATACCTTGGCCTCAGTCGCGCCTTACGTGATACGGCGCAGGTCTGGGGAACGGCGTACCCTGCTCCTCTCTCTCTCTCCCGTCGAGGAAGTAAATGCCCGACAGATAACTGTATCTCAGCCTTGGAGCGTGCACCTGTACAATAGGAAAACACTACACAGAAGAGACAAGACAATGAGTGTAGCTGCGTTCTACCGTTCTTTGGAGCGGATGAGGATATGGAAACCACGACCAGGAGTAATGATGGCATAACTGCAGTAAATAATAGTCCTTGTACTCACCACGGCAACTATACATGCACCAGGCAATACAGGCCGAGAGTCACATGTATACATGTGGCAATACAGGCCGAAAGTCACATGTATACATGTGTGACAATACAGGAAAAGAGAGATGTATACATGTGTGGCAATACAGGAAAAGAGTCAGATGTATACATGTGTGGCAATGCAGGAAAAGAGTCAGATGTATACATATGTGGCAATACAGGCCGAGAGTCAGATGTATACCCGTGTATACCAGATGTGTGTGCGTGTAGACGTTATCTTCCAAGATAACTGATACTTTTCCCTGAGCTATCTGCTGGGGGCAGACGACCCCTCCCGCCTCACACGGACGGACAACCCCGCTGCCTTCCCTCCTCCAGTCCCTCCTTCAGGAGAAACTGACAACGCAGGAGATTGCTAGTCCCCCAGCGTGAGTGATATCAGCCCTGGGGCTGCTGGATCATGATGTCTCCTGGTTGTCCTATTGTACCAGCAGACGCCAGACCCACTCCGCAGCACCTCATGTCCCTCCTCACTCCACCTAACGTCTCTCGTCGTCAGGACAACTTGACGGCGTGATCCTGGTGTGGGCGCTGCTCCCGTCACTGGTGTGTGTGTGTGTGTGTGTGTGTGTGTGTGTGTGTGTGTGTGTGTGTGTGTATTTAAGTGTGGGTCACGGAGGGAGAGAGTTTTATACTCGTATTGCCCCGTCTGTTAACCTTGTCTGTACATGTACCATCTCAGGGCTCCTAAGCCGATTACCTACACATCGACCGACCCTTGAGGAGGAGGATCAACTAGGTTGACTGTGGGCCGACTGCCACGCCCAGGATTCGAACCCCGGGAGAGCTAGTGATGACTCATGGTCAGTAAGGGTTAACCACTGTACCACGGAGGCCCGTGGTGTGTGCGTGTGTGATGTATACGTCCCCAGTGACGCCCCCTAGGTCAGGGGTGCCAGACGTATTGATCATAAACCCATAAAGTCAGGGGTCAGGAGAACAGGTGTGTTGCCGTGCTGGTGCTGTGGCCTCCCTTGTGTTGCCGGAGCCGTAGCTGAGGGTCACCACATCTGCTGCCTCTTATGACACCACGGGAGGGAGGGAGGGAGGGAGGGAGGGAGGGAGGGAGGCTAGTCTTCATCCTCTCATTATTATAACATTTCCACGAGCACGTAAACAAGAATCACTCGTTTCTCATCCACATCCACAGAACTAACACAACAACGACTTGACAATCTAATAACGGACGGCTTCAAGATCCTCCACGTCAGAGGCACGTAATCATCCCTGTGTAACACGACGACTGTTACATAATCATAACGACGTGATGACTGTTATATAATCATAACAGACCAAGTCAGTCCCTTCCAATCGTGATCGCCAGGCGCCGGTGTAACACGAGAGAAGACTTCAGCCTCTGACATAATCCTATCCTAGGGATGGGAGGTCGGGCTGGGGGGGGTGGGTAACACAGCGTGTAACAGGTGTAACGCCTCTACATTCAGCGGCCGGGGGGACTTGTCTGTTACTCTGGTGGTGCTGGGAGGCTGTGGTCTCCAGCGTCCGTCGTCACCCATGTGACGTGTGCGGTGTCGAGCCTCCACAGACAGCTGACGAAGAGTCGGGGCGCGCCTGGTGTGGTTGTGGAGGGAGGTCTGACCCGACGTCTGGTGTGGTTGTGGAGGGAGGTCTGACCCCACGTCTGGTGTGGTTGTGGAGGGAGGTCTGACCCGACGTCTGGTGTGGTTGTGGAGGGAGGTCTGACCCCACGTCTGGTGTGGTTGTGGAGGGAGGTCTGATCATGGCTGCACACCGCCACTCCAGTGAGGGCGGGGCAGTGATCCTCGCCCTATCATGCGAACTGACGATGTTCTCCCGGAGATTGTAACGACCGACCACCGCACCTCACTCACTACAGGAAAACACACACACACACACACACACACACACACACACACACACACACACACACACACACACACACGCGCGCCCTCCGAAGAAGCAGCGGATGTGACGCAACTCATACACTCGTAAGACGACCAGGATAACCAGCTGGTGAGACAGGAGGAGGAGCTGTCCTCACACCCAGGGTTCACCTCAGGGAACTCCACAAACCTCACTGGTGAGGGAGGACACATGCAGGTGGCATGGCAATGTGGGTAACTCTGAGTACATATATGTGTATATCAGTGTCCTGTGAGATTATGCCACAGGTAAACGACCCCCAGCGATCGAAGTAAACGACCCCCAGTGATGTAAGTAAACGACCCCCAGTGATCTAAGTAAACGACCCCCAGTGATCTAAGTAAACGACCCCCAGCGATCGAAGTAAACGACCCCCAGTGATCTAAGTAAACGACCCCCAGCGATCGAAGTAAACGACCCCCAGTGATGTAAGTAAACGACCCCCAGTGATTCAACTGAACAATGATAACCAGGTTTAATTAAGCCCTGCCCACCTCACCTCGACACCAGCACACTGCCAGAGATGCGCCACCTCCTCCAGGACCAAACACTCCTGGAACTTGGTCTCGAGGGAGGATGCGGAATTCCAGGAGAGAGAGAGAGAGAGAGAGAGAGAGAGAGAGAGAGAGAGAGAGAGAGAGAGAGAGAGAGAGAGAGAGAGAGAGAGAGAGAGAGCATTAGTGTTATTACTTAAGGTCGATTCTCCTCGCTTACTAAAAAAAAATCAATAATAACAACAACAACAATAATAATAATAATAATAATAATAATAATAATAATAATAATAATAATAATAATAATAATACAGATAATAATGACTAGATCCTGTAAGGTGTAGACGACCACCAAGCTTGCATAAGACATGATAAACTGAGAACCGCTGCAAAAAACAGTCTGGTGGCCCAAGCCGCCCTCACCACCACAGAGACCTGGCTGTAGCCTGGGGTGCGGGGTTAGAACAGGGGCCCTGTAACCAAAAGGCCCGGTTGAAGATCGTGTCGTCGTACTCAAGGGCCATACCGTCGTACTCAAGGGTCGTAACATCGTACTGAAGAGCCGTACCGTCGAAATCAAAGGATCCTGTCGTCGTCCTCATGGGCCGTACCGTCGTACTCAAGGGTCGTACCATCGTACAGAAGAGTCGTACCGTCGAAATCAAAGGATCGTGTCGTCGTACTCAGGGGGCCGCACCGTCATACTCAAGGGTCGTACCATCGTACTGAAGAGTCGCAACGTCGAAGAGTACTGAAGAGTCGTACCGTCTAAATCAAAGGATCGTGTCGTCGTGCTCATGGGCCGTACCGTCTAACTCGAGCGTCGTACCGTCGCAGTTGAGGGTCGTGCCGCCGTACTGAAGGATCGCGTCCTCGTTCTGAACTGGATGAATCCTACTTCCAACGTAGGTGCAGGGCAACACTGCCACCCTTAGCCAGGTCGCTCATACACTCCTCCGTGTTTCACCAACCGTCTGTTCTTCTTTGTGTTGAAGGAGCCATCTTGAAGCTGGTGTGGCAGGACCATCTGGTAGCTCAAGTGTTATTCTTCTACACTTCCTTGATTAACCTTCACATTCTTTATGGATCTTTTTTTTCGGAAAAAGACGTAGTTTCTTTTTTATATGGGACCAACTGCTACATCAACCTGCCACAAAAGGCCAGGAGAGGCCTGGGGATGTGGGGATGTCCCGTAAGCTGGGGTGGAAAAGGTTTACTAGGGAGGTGTGTGTGTGTGTGTGTGTGTGTGTGTGTGTGTGTGTGTGTGTGTGTGTGTGTGTGTGTGTGTGTGAGCTGGGACGGGCTAGGGGGAGGGCTGAGACGAGCTCAGGAGGTTGCCTGAGATGGGTTCAGATCGGCAAGGTCGACGAGCTGAGGTCAGCCAAGGTGACTGAGAGAATGTGTGGAATGTGAGGTATGGAAGACGTGTGGGTGGGTTTTAAGGCAGGTGAGTTGGGCTGAGGCAAGGTAGACCCAGCGAAACATGCTGGACGAGGGTAAGGCAATCAGGCCAGGGTAGGGTAGGGTAAGGAGGCCTCAAGGGCTGGGTGTGGCGGCGGTCCTGGGCAGGCAGGGAGGGGCTCCAGATGGGTAGGAGGAGGGTGAGGTAGGCCCAGGGAGGGCATGGATAAGGCGAGGGGGGTCCGGCGAGACAAGGCAGGAGGTGCGGGAGAAACAGACAGCCTAACAACAGCACGGGACATCCCAATCCCAGTGGACCGGTGGCTTCCTTCTGTGGTCCGTCACATCCCCGTGGACCAATGGGACCTCCCCTGGTCCGTCACACCGCCACCATACCTCCTGCGATGCGACGGAACGCGTCCAGCTCACCACTGACACATGTTTTCCCTACATCACAAACACAGGTCACTCGCCACGCAAATGTCCCCACACGTAAACCCTCCGTGCAGGAAGGGTCGCGCGACGTCTGTCGTTACGACACCTTCAGCACGACGGAACGACTCCTAGAGTATCATAAGCCATCGTACCTTACGGTTGTGCAGTCATGGTCAAGGGTCGTCATGTCGTGCTCAGGTCCCATAACCGGGATCAAAGGGTCGCGCCTGCGTGCTCAAACTAACCCCATCGTACTCGAGAGTCGTACCGTCGTAGTCAGGGGTCGTAAGGTCGTCGTCGTCGCCAGGGCGGCAACCCGGAAGCAACGAGGAAGAACGGGTTCGAGAACACGTAATAATCCACGAGACCAACACCTTCCACACTCACCCCCGACACACACCACCCCACGGTACGTCCCCCCAGGCTGGGGGCCAACACTCCACCAACCAAACAACCTTCTGACGAAGGAGGGTGATGCTACTGCCTACCGTGTGTGTGTGTGTGTGTGTGTGTGTGTGTGTGTGTGTGTGTGTGTGTGTGTGTGTGTGACGATTCTAAGCTACGCCACAGTCCAGCTGACCGTGGGAGAGAGGGGGAGGAGGGGGGCGCGAGCACCGCTCGGCACCACAACACCCACAGCAAAAACTGGACGGGACTGGGTGTCTTCTGCAAGGTGGGGGGGCGGGGTGATGCGGGGTGGGGCTGGGGAGGAGCCAGGTGAGGACAAACTTGACAACACAGGTGTGTGGGGCGGCAGATGATAACACCCACGTGAAGATATCGTTATCTCAACACACCCACCACGTTATACAAGATGGTCAACGCACGTCTCATAACGTACACATACCTGGACGCTGAATGTAGCGGCTTCTTCCTTCCCTCCCTCCCTCCTGCACTGCACGGCCCGAGGCTTCTCTCTCTCTCTCTCTCTCTCTCTCTCTCTCTCTCTCTCTCTCTCTCTCTCTCTCTCTCTCTCTCTCTCTCTCCCCCGATGCACGGGGTCTGGAGCTACGTTACACCTGCGACGCCCCAGATCAAACAGGCTGTTTAAGGCCGTGAGCCGCAGGCCTACGCACTCAACGAAACCCTACGGACAATCATGTCTGCAGATCTTTACCTCATGAATGATCAAACCTGCTCCCATGGCAGTTCATGACGTGAGGAGCAAGTTATCAGCTGATCTGTTTCGTGGCCTCCTGGATTTACACCGTCTCCTCCTACTGTATTGTCGCATTCTTTGGATTTCTGTGTAGAGATGCCAGTGGTGGCATGTAGTATAATATGGGAGGTGAGGACGGCAAGTGTAGTGAGGTGGTTGTGGTGGGGTTGGCAGAGGTAGTGTGGTGTGGTGGGGTGTGGTGGTGGTGTGGTGGTGGTGTGGTGTGTGGTGGTGGGGACGGTGGAGGTGGTGTGAGTCAGGGAGCAAGTGTTGGGGGGGTGACCAGCCCGTGACCCCAGCAGGAACCCGGCCGGTAACGGTCGTCAGTCCCAGCCGTGGTCGCCCACGCATTCCACCACCCACCCACCCACCCACCCACACAGCATTCCACCCACCACCACCCACCCACCCACCCACCCAGCACTCCAACACCACTGCCCCCACCCCTTTTCACCCACTGGGCACGACGTGACCCCTCGGGTATGCTGGACTGACCTATGACATGACCCTGACAGCAAGCTTCGTACCAGCGACTTCATAAGAGCCTTACAGTCGTGCTCAAACCGTGCGACCCGTGTCCAATTCTCGTCGGAAACAGATCACAGCCACCAGCTATAAACCCACACACACACACACACACACACACACACACACACACACACACACATACACACACACATACACACACAGGGCAGCCAGCGGCACCATAGGACTTAACAAGGATTAATTCACCATCTACACCCCAGGAGGCCCACACTTCCACCCATAGCAACACAGTCTCCTGTATACAGAGAGGAGTTTACACAGTCTACATCAGAGGAGGCGGTCAACCAATTCAAGGTTCAGCGAGTTCAGCCATCACAACTAGCGAGTTCAGCCATCACAACTAGCGAGTTCAGCCATCACAACTAGCGAGTGAAGCAGCGAATGCGAGGCCGGCGTAGCTCAACCAGCAGCACATCCCCAGCCAGTCCATACTAGTAGTAAACTCAAATCGGGTGACCTCCAGCCAGCGAACTGGCTCACACTGCCGATCATGTACGTCCAGCCAGCAGTTTAATGAGCAATCTCACACTGCATACTGATCATTTCAGGGCAACTGTAAGCAATTACCTTCACTCTCTTTTGTTACATGTTTACTTTCACAAACATACCCTCATCCTGCCCACACACACACACACACACACACACACACACACACCAATCCTCCCTCATCTTAGCCACACACACACACACACACACACACACACACACACCAATCCTCCCTCATCTTAGCCACACACACACACACACACACACCAATCCTCCCTCATCTTAGCCACACACACACACACACACACACACACACACACACACACACACCAATCCTCCCTCATCTTAGCCACACACACACACACACACACACACACACACACACACACGCGCGCATACCAATCCTCCCTCATCTTAGCCACACACACACACACACACACACACACACACACACACACACACACACACACACACACGCATACCAATCCTCCCTCATCTTAGCCACACACACAGACACACAGACACACACACACATACCAATCCTTCTCTACAAACGCCTCATTCTCACTCCCAGGCCTCTTTCCCAGTTCTCATCAGCAAAACTCTACGTCCCTCCATCTCGAGGCTTACAGAGGGAGGACTACGGGAGTGGAAGCAGCAGCCTCACCCCCTCCATCCACGGCACACGACGGAGCGATGTGGCCAGCACGTCGTCCGGCCGCCCCTGCCTGGCCCTGCCAACCAATGCGACCATCATTATCTCTGCTGTTGACAGTCGTAGCTCCCTGACCCTCCCCGCCTCGCTCACTCGAGAACCCCCTCGCGCCCCAGCACAGACACTCACGACAAATTGACTCTGCCCAGCGGGAGGGGTCCACGCCTCCCTCCCCTCCCACAACTCAAGTGCCGTCACAACAACAACAACAACAACAACAAAAACAACAACAACAACACCCACAACACAGACGCGGTTCGCACGACACAAACTGGCTCACATGAAGACAAAAGAAGAGAAGATCCGGATGACAACCATCTTGTACGGCAGTGCTTCCAACAAGCAGCACACACACACACACACACACGGGGAGGGATGTGGGGCGACAGCAGGCGGAGCTCAAGCAAGCAAGGATGCAAGGAAGGAAAGGGAGGAGATAGTGTGTGTGTACGGTCCTCTTATCGTCACGACTCGGGGAACCTGAGCAACTTTCGTCCTCATCTTCGCCAGAGCGGTGCAAGCCACACACACACACACACACACATCTCTGCTCACTCGCGCCTGCACACCCATCATATCATGTCTACAGTTAAGCACACAGGAAATGAATGACCGAACAGCACGCTGGAGGGAGATGTGTGTGTGTGTGTGTGTGTGTGTGTGTGTGTGTGTGTGTGTGTGTGTGTGTGTGTGTGCGCGAATGAACGACACATTTAATCAGCCTGGTTCACACGGGCCTCCCCTCCTGACCCCCATACCATCACTACTCTCGTCCGTACCAGGGAAGACACACGACCTAATAACTGCTCCTGTGGTCTACCTTGCATGGCTCGCGGCCTGGAACCACCACTCCATGCGACGACCACATTCCCGGAGACCTGTTAACTTCAAAATCTCTACCTCAGGTCTATATATTTTGCAGTGTTAAGATGGGGTCTTCTTTTTTCCCCCCCTCGCTGCCACTCTTTACATCGGTGTATCTGGCCACGAACGCATGCCAGCCGCGGGTCATAAGGCAGCTTAATCATGTCATTCTGGCACAGTTTAAGCCATTCTTAGGGAGGGATCCACCTTGTGGGTGTGATGGAGCATACGTACCATCCACATCATACTCATTTTGTAGATATCTTGGAGACCTGTTACCTTACGAGTGCCTTACGATGGTCTGGGAGGTCTTCTACCCCCACAGCTGGGTCTGGCACCTTACCTTACGTATACCTTACGATGGTTTGGGAGGTCTTCTACCCCCACAGCTGGGGTCTGGCACCTTACCTTACCTTACGCATACCTTACGATGGTTTGGGAGGTCTTCTACCCCCACAGCTGGGTCTGGCACCTTACCTTACCTTACGTATACCTTACGGTGGTTTGGGAGGTCTTCTGCCACCACAATTGGGTCTGGCACCTTACCTGACCTTACGTAATGCTTACGATGAAGTCGTGTTGCTGTTCTGCTCAATTAAGACTGTTGGAGGGCGCGGTACGTCGACCGACGTAACCACAACATCCTGCCTACTGTGACGCAATTCGAAACTACGCTTGTCTATACCATTTCCAAGTTTCTCCTGTGAACAGCTGGATGGTGGGGGCTGACTCAGAGTGTCAAGGTCAGCAAGTCTCCGGAGGGTTCTCATACACTGGTATCGCTGACCTTAGCTATGCTAAAGGTCACCGGATGCCGCTGTCTGACGTATGATGTTACGGGGGCACCCACTGCGTCTGCTGCCTACTGAAGCATCTCGACTCGTGTTTCAAAACAGTGATCCTTCCTGTCATACTCTACAGTTCTTTATATACATATGATAATCAGACTCAGGGAACTGAAACTTGCGGAACGCAACCAGTTCGCCTCGTAGTTTAACACCGTAACTCTACTAATTCACTATCACCACTACGAGCAATGTCACTGCATCAGAGAAACCTCATGATCTGATGCGGTCTGTGTCACTATCATCAACAACCTCTATCTTGTGAGAGGACTGGTCATCGTCAGCAGCACAGCTCATGCTGTGCCCAGCCGTCACTGGAACCAGAGTCCAGGCTGATGACCACATCAACACACAGGGATAAACCTACACATTCCCAGCTGGTGCTGAGCAGGAGGTCATTCACCCAAGGAACTCCCCCCACAGCTGGAGGAGGCTGGAGGGAGCCAGCCATGATCCCTGGGTCGATAATGTAGCTATCGAGGGTGGCCACAACGGTATCCACGCCGTCTACGGCTAATGGGGGCCACAAGACCAAGAGGAACATTCTCAAAATGACATGAATCTCGCTGAGGAATCTCCATTTTCTCGCACGAGGACTGAGCTTCAGCCCCCACACCGGCCTGAGTTGTGCGCTCACACCCCTACGAACCAGACTGGTGATTAAGGCTTCCATCAGCGAGCAATGGAATCACCATTAACATCAGGGAAGACGCAGTCATAACCGCCTCTCCTTCTCATCTACAATGCACACTAAATCATTACACCACACACAAAATCCATCACGGTTCTGAACGTAAACATGTCCCCGTACTGCGTTATTCCCTGCCCCGCTGCCATGGAAGAACAGAACCTACAACGAAGGTACTCAAACTCCCTACCCAGGACCTCGCAGGTCTACACGCCAGATCCACACACGCCCTCCCTTACACGCTGCAGCAACACGCACCTTGTGTCAACACGCGTGACTGGATCGTATCCAAGGAGGAGCGTAATGGCTGAGGGGAATATTAGGGTCTATTGTGTGTGTCTTCAAGCCCCGGCACGAATGAACCCACTCCCGTCCACTACATAGAAGTAACACCAACAGTGTCTCTCATGCACCGCAACCCAAGATTGCACCATCCACGTAAACCACAGCAGCCAGGTTACACAGCCGGCATGTTTCGAGGTTTCACATTCAGACTGAAACGTGCAGAAGCAACCAGTGTGGTCAAAATATCTGGAGCTGGTCATGAGCACCATGCTTCAGGTGAGACAGATATGTGGGGACGGACACCAGACGCCGAGGCCAGAGGAAGGTATGGGATACACTTCGGGGTCAGCCAAGGGCAATGTATGCATGCGTCTTGCTTGTCTGGGAGGCCCTAGCCAGCGGCGCCCATGAGGCTCACTCACACCGGCATTTGTGAGGCGTTCCAACCGTTGGTAATGGCCCGTCGTGGATGAGCGGCCACTAACTTCCACACTCCGCTCCAACACCTCCCAACCAAAGCAAACACACGAGGGAGGAAGTTACTCCTCGACCTAAGGCAAGCACTGCAGTGAGGGGGGTGGGGAAGCCAAGGCAACTGGAGGGGGGAGCTCATTCTAGCACTGGAGGCGGAGGTGCACCTCGAGGGGTGTGAGGAACCATAGGCCAAGCATGGTCCTGATGGGGAAGCCTGTTCATCAGTGATGGCTCCCATCCTTCGCCCTCTTAACAGCCTGGTGTGGGAGAGATGGTCGTTACGACCACCTCCTCTGGCCAGTTCTCCATATGACGACCACGGGGTGGTTAAGCTACATAACCATCTCCCAGACGACCATGGGGTTGTTAAGCTACATAACCATCTCCCAGACGACCACGGGGTTGTTAGGCTACATAACTATCTCCCAGACGACCACGGGGTTGTTAAGCTACATAACCATCTCCCAGGCTTTCCAAGACGACCATGTCTTCGTCAGCTACCTCAGGCCTCCTCAAACGACTACCATCACTTCATTACCTCCATCACCCACACATACATAACATATCAACACACTTCAACCCTACACACTCAACATATCAAGACACATCATCACTCCCCAAACACCCAACATGCCCACACACTTCACCCCCACACACCCAACATGCCCACGCACTTCACCCCCACACACCCAACATGCCCACGCACTTCACCCCCACACACCCAACATACCCACGCACTTCACCCCCACACACCCAACATGCCCACGCACTTCACCCCCACACACCCAACATGCCCACGCACTTCACCCCCACACACCCAACATGCCCACGCACTTCACCCCCACACACCCAACATGCCCACGCACTTCACCCCCACACACCCAACATACTAAATCATGGCCAAGATGCTGGCGGGTTCACGGCAAACGTGAGCGTTGTACCAGAACTAACCACAGTGAGGACAGCTCGTGTCGCTGTGCCATGACAACTGGCGGCCAGTGTCATCCACTGCCAACGATGCCTTGTTGCTGTTGTCACCTGGCATCAAGAATGACAACAACACAATGCGGATGTCCGGCTCGGTGCAAGTACTGTGTTTGTATCGCTTAGTAAACACGCTCTCGTTTGGCGGTCACATCCCTGGCCCGTGGCCCTCGCTCGTGTTGTGGGTAAACATTACGTCATCAAGCCACGGCTGGTACAATGCACATGCGGCTCACTAGTTCCATTGCAATGACCCTTACGACACGTCCGGTGTGGCATCCTCCCGCAGCTGACGGACGGACGAGAAGATCAAAGCGTGTCGCCTCTCCTGCGAGCACCGGGCCGCTATCGCGACTAACTCGCACAGGGTGCGATCATGTCATCCTCCACGCCCCCCGCCCGCCCATGGACCAACCGGGCCATCCCAGCGGCAGCCGGGGTACCATTCCCCGCCGAACATTCAACCCATTCGTCCAGGAAGACATTTAATATGTATGATGCGGGAAGGTGAGAATATATGAGGACTGTTGACTGCCGCCGTCTTATGATTGTTTGATGTACTACAGGAGGAAGAGACGGTACACACACACACACACACACACACACACACACACACACACACACATTGCGACGCATCAAACTGCGTCTAGCTAACTAGCGATCCATCAAAACAAACTGGCCTTTGACCGCGAGACTTGAGGCGTTATCCACACCGCCTTAACTGGGCCTTGTGTTGAGGGACTGATCTTCCACCCGACGTACAATGGCCACAACGACCTGTCATTCTCCTACGGGTACATGCTGGTCCCATCCCACCCGGGACCTGCTTTCTGCTTTACTATCCCGGCTCTACCACAAGGTCACGACCACAGATAGCCTCGTCATGCACCATCAGGTCTTGTGTTATCTGTCCTTCCCAGGTACTGTCCTCCAGCAGATAACCTGGTCACAGACCATCAGGTCTTGTGTTATCTGTCCTGCCCATGTACTGTCCTCCAGCAGATAACCTGGTCACAGACCATCAGGTCTCCTGTTATCTGTCCTTCCCAGGTACTGTCCTCCAGCAGATAACCTGGTCATAGACCATCAGGTCTTGTGTTATCTGTCCTTCCCATGTACTGTCCTCCAGCAGATAACCTGGTCACAGACCATCAGGTCTAGCACTGGTACAGTGGTAGTCCACCCAGGGGCAACATTCTACCCAACACACACCCTATCTCTTGGAAGCTAAGGTTTCTTAGCTTACCCAAGCTATGGTTTACATGGCCAGCTCACTCTGCCCCCTTCAGTAGGACGAGCCAAAACCGGGAGTTCAAAGACTTGACAACTTAAAAACGACGATTCATCTCGACTTCGTTATCAGATAACATTCACTCTCTCTAACAATCTCCTTCCACAACATAACAACACCCAGTGACAACCCTCACTAAGTAATGAGAGACAGCTGTCACTAATTAACAGCTCAAGAAGAATAAACGTCTTAACTATTTGAAACTACAAGTTCTGATCTCTGTTTACCCTTGAGAACGACGGTACGACCCTTCAGCACGACAGTGCGACCCTTTAGCACTATGGTACGACCCACGATTAGGCCAACCTGGTCATTTACTCTCACAACTAGTTTAACATCTTCATTCAATGTTATCTCGTACAGCCATTCAACATGCGGACAACCAGGAGAAACTCCCAGATCAAACAACACACAAGAAACACCCCCACAAAAAGACGATAATAAACATACGTAAAATAACCCACAAATAAAGCAACAGCCAAGTGATGTGTTGTTACAACCCTCCACAACAGTGACACCCAGCAACGACTGGCGTGTACCCAGGAGGAACTGACACAGGCGTGTCTGCTCCTCTGCTATATATATCCAGTGTGCCCTTCTATAAGAAGCTGACCAGAACAGATTTAGCCTCGAGACAGACAGACAGACAGAGTGTGCACTGGGAGACGTCCAAATGACAGGTACACAGCGGTATATCTATATAGCTAAACGTTATACTAGCGGTATACCTATATAGCCATACGTTATACTAGCGGTATACCTATATAGCTATACGTTATACTAGCGGTATACCTACAGAGCTAAACGTTATACTAGCGGTATACCTATATAGCTATACGTTATACTAGCGGTATACCTATATAGCTATACGTTATACTAGCGGTATACCTATATAGCTAAACGTTATACTAGCGGTATACCTATATAGCTAAACGTTATACTAGCGGTATACCTATATAGCTAAACGTTATACTAGCGGTATACCTATATAGCTAAACGTTATACAAGCGGTATACCTATATAGCTAAACGTTATACAAGCGGTATACCTGTATAGCCATACGTTATACTACTCTCCCTGGAGACGCAATCCTCGGAGCGAGAGAGTGAGACTCCTCCATGGTAAAGTGACAAGGTATACACACAGCCCCGGGGAACTACGTAAACACACATGACCTAAGAACACACGTAGCATCTGCCTGCACACTAAGTCATTACGGCGCTCAGTTAATGATGACGACATATAATGATGACATATATCACAGGGGTCCACGTCCGCAAGATGTTGGGTTCTTTCTACGCATTTTCGATGTTGCCCGCCTCAACACAGAAGCGAATGAAACACACGGAGAGGCCATTTGCTCGCATCCATTCTCTAGCTGTCAGGCATAATGCACCGCGACCGAAAAGTAGATACACACACACACACACACATACACACATATATATATATATATATATATATATATATATATATATATATATATATATATATATATATATATATATATATATATTCCTATGAGTCCACGGGGAAAACGAAACACGATAAGTTCCCAAGTGCACTTTCGTGTAATAATCACATCATCAGGGGAGACACAACAGAGAAATTTAAGTCAGTTGATATACATCGATGAGACGAAGCTAGGACGCCATTTGGTAAACATGCGATGGTCCAAGACGGCATGGCTGGACCCCCTACACACCCACTAAGGCCTGGCTGACGAGGTACACTCCGCTTGGACATTTAACTCACCAACGATTATCACTGAGGAGTGGTTGATCCAGGACGTTTCTGGCACACGAGAGACACCAGTGCACTGCAGAGCTTCTGCCCCCCCCCCCCCTTACTACCGTCCCCTAGGCACTCGGGAGAGAGTGAGTGCATCAAAGGCACTCCAGTTCCGCGTGCCAGAGACAAAAGGGAAGCACTCGGGAACATGAGGGCATCACACACACACACACACACACACACACACACACACACACACACACACACACACACACAGGCCTTTACGGAGCGGCAGTTGAGATAACAACGAGTGACACCGAACACCCGCTCCCACTCCATACGAAGTCGACGGGACGGACGAGGGTGGGAGGGAGGGAGGGCCAGTGAACAACACGAAACCAAGAGGGACGAAGTACAGGGAAGGAAAATGTCGGGAGGGAGAATAGGGAGATGGAGCGAGACACGTGAGAGGTATAAGGATGGAGAGAGTGAGAGGTACGTGTTTTGAGGGTAAAGAGCAGAGGTGGTAGCAAGGAGGAGGAAAGGAGAGGGAGTAATGGGGAGGGTCAGAAGGGAGAGTAACGCAGAGTAGGGTGAGTAGCTGTGTGGAGTGAGTGGAGCGCACGTGGCGGCAGCTGGCGATCAATGTACGTACGTATATCGCAGCGTGTGGCGGAGGGGGGTGGGTGTCCACCTTTCTGCCTCACCTGTCATGTACACAATTCTCCTCCTGCTCCTCCTGCTGCTCCCTCACGTTTCTCCTGTTCCTTACTGACCGTCCACACTGCTCACTGCTGCTGTCTGCTCCTGCCTCCACCCATCCTCCTGCTTGGATCGCTACTCACTGCCCTTCACCACCGCCGACCCCGAACCCCCTCAGCAACGGCAGCAGCAGAAGGCAGTCACAGCACGGACCCCTCACCGTCTGTTGCTCCTCCCGCTGCGGGTGTCCACCAGTCCGCTGGTTCTGGTGCACAGGTGCCATCATACATCCCGCCTGCCCTAACCCCATCACCACCCTTGCCTAGCCCCATCACCAGCCTTGCCTAGCCCCATCATTAGCCTTGCCTAGTCCCAACACTAGCCTTGCCTAGCCCCATCACCAGCCTTGCCTAGCCCCATCATTAGCCTTGCCTAGTCCCAACACCACCCTTGCCTAGCTCCAACACTAGCCTTGCCTAGCTCCAACACTAGCCTTGCCTAGCCCCAACACTAGCCTTGCCTAGCCCCAACACTAGCCTTGCCTAGCCCCATCATTAGCCTTGCCTAGTCCCAACACTAGCCTTGCCTAGCCCCAACACTAGCCTTGCCTAGCTCCAACACTAGCCTTGCCTAGCTCCAACACTAGCCTTGCCTAGCTCCAACACTAGCCTAGCCTAGCTCCAACACTAGCCTTGCCTAGCTCCAACACTAGCCTTGCCTAGCCTCGCCACTAGCCTTGTCTTCCCCCATCCAACACCGTCAGTCTGGCTAGCCCAGACTATTCTCACCCATCATACAGTCGGGGCCAGACAGTGCTAACAAACATTCTTTAAATGTGCTATACGAACGGAAATTCATGTTGATCCTTTGGCAAATAAGCCCAACTTACCTCACCGTGCTTTAAGAGGCTAAGCCACATGATACTTTAAATCTCAATAAACCACATATATGTTTTATTAAACCAGGTCAACCTGAAGACCTCACTAAACCACGCCATCTTGCTTACTTTCTTAAACCACGCCATCCTGGCGACAATAATAAACCACACTGAACGACCTTACTAAACCACATGTTTTAATACCTTTATAAACCACAATGATTCCTTAAAACCTTGTGGGCAACAACAGGTGTACGTGGCAGGTGTAGTACACACTTCCCCACCCACACACAACGACGGTACGACCCTTAAACACGACGGTACGACCCTTGAGCACGACGGTACGACCCTTGAGCACGACGGTATGACCCTTGAGAACGACGGTACGACCCTTGAGCACGACGGTGCGACCATTAAGTACGACGAAGACCCTTGAGCATGACAGTACGACCCTTCAACACAACGGTGCGACCCTCGAGCACGACAATACGACCCCTGAGCACGACGGTACGACCCTTGCGCTTGACGGTACGACCCAGAACACGACGGTACGACCACTGAGCACGACGGTACGACCCCCTGGGCACGACGATACGACCCCTGGGCACGACGGTACGACCCTTGTGTATGACGGTAAGACCCCCTGAGCACGACGGTACGACCCTTTAAGCGCGACGGTACGACCCTTGACCATGAAGGTACGACGATCCCTGAGCAAGACTACACCATCTGTAAGTACGATGGCTTGGCCTCTGACCAGCCCCTTAAGGGTCAGGTCAAAGATCAACATATCTAAGGTCGTCCCATCGCGTAGTTGAATCATTAAGAGACCAACTTCTGTGTCTCTACATGCTCTTTTGACACATTAAAAACATATGACTCTGCTTCACACACACACACACACACACACACACACACACACACACACACACACACTATGAAGTGGTCAGACGGCAAATAATCGACATCATACGTGGCCCCATTTCGACCTAGTTAGAGATGACCTCAATGGGCGGGTCATGGCCGAACCACGTCCCCCCCCCCCCCTCCTACCGCCTGCCACAAGCCACATCGGCCGCAGTGGCAATTATCCTGCAGTTTCCCAATGGGAAAATCGATCTTATATGCCAGGACGTAATGGCGTGCCTCCCCCCCCCCCCACCTTCACCCTTCTCCACCAACCGGTGTTGGTGACTCACACTATCCCCCTCCCCCCGACACAGCACCTGTGATCATCTCCACCACCCGGAGCACCTGTGCTCGACATGTGTGTTCCATCATGTTCACGTCACAGTTAAATCTCTCTCTCTCTCTCTCTCTCTCTCTCTCTCTCTCTCTCTCTCTCTCTCTCTCTCTCTCTCTCTCTCTCTCTCTCTCTCTCCGGACCAACCATACGTGTGCCGGGTTTAATCCCCGAGTTGCACAGACCCGGCCGCCCCTCACGACACGACCTGAAGTATAGTGACTACAACAATGACTGGGGGACGCCGCCGCCGCCGCCCGTTTTCTTTACCCGTGCATGCGAGGGTGGGTGGTGGGCGGTGGGGAGACTCAAGTCAGACATACAATACAGGGGAACACGACCTCAGGCAAGCCAGGCGCCGGGAACAAAGGGGAGGTGCTGCCTGGCCTCACTCCTCCCACACCGCCCGTGAGATAAAGAGGGACAGAGCCACTTCTAGTGGACAAGGAACAACGGGAATTTAACTTTGAACAGCGTTAACACAAAGAACAGCTTAACAATGGCCTCGGGGGGGCCTTCTACCCCCACAGCTGGGTTCTGGCACCTTACCTCACCTTACGTATACCTTACCATGATTTGGGAGGTCTTCTACCCCCACAGCTGGGTCTGGAACCTTACCTTACCTTACGTATACCTTACCATGGTTTGGGAGGTCTTCTACCCCCACAGCTGGGTCTGGAACCTTACCTTACCTTACGTATGCCTTACGATGGTTTGGGAGGTCTTCTACCCCCACAGCTGGGGTCTGGCACCTTACCTTACGTATACCTTACCATGGTTTGGGAGGTCTTCTAACCCCCCCCCCCCCCCCACACCTCCGTCAGAGACCAAGCTGCTGGACTGTTCCATCAGGCTGTTGGAGGCCGAGGTCAGTTAAGCCTGGGTGACCGCCACATCCGAGCCGGTCTGGATGTACGGAATATCCACTCCATCTCAAAGACTTGGTCCTGGAGTGTGTGTCGGCGCGGGTGGGTGATGGCTCCGGGCCTCCTCCACCACAGGCGATAACCCTCGCCGGGATGGTCCTCCAGGGTCCCCCTCCCCCCCCCAGGTTCCATCACTCGTCGGGAGGAGGTGACCCCCCCCCCCCGGGGGCAGGGCAGGGCTACCGGTGGGAGGAGACTCTCCTACACCCCTGGGGGGATAACAGCCCCCCCCCGCACCACCCCCGTCAGCAGGGGGGAAAAAGACCCCCCCCCCCCGTCCGACAAGAAGGAGAGACCAGGAGGACCTTTGCCAACAAGCCGAAGACCACCAGCCCTCAGGATCTGAGACGAACCACCCTATCACTCAGGGGGATCTAAACCCCACTTCCCTCCACTGCACCATATCCTTCCCCTTCATCCCCGACGCCCATACAACACCCCTACCATCTCCCCACATCACCCCCCCCTCCCCCACACAGACACACGAACACCCCCGAGACGTGTACGGTCCTCGACGCGTCGTATCGTCCTCCTCCATCGCCTTACGGAAATAAAGCACATGACGACGGATAATCCACTTTACATGGCTCCTCTCCGCACGAGCCCTCCTCGCTAAGCGAATTACGACAGATAATTCGCTTTGCATGCTCTTATCTCCGCGCATGCCCCCCCCCCCCCCCTTCGCCCACAAGCAAGCCCGGGCATAACGCTCGGCACTACAAGCTAAGAAGGCACAAGGAGGAGGCAGGAGGAGGAGGAGGAGGAGGGAGTTATGAACTTACGATGGAAATCGTAGAAACTGTCCTCACGTTAACGGAGCATCAGCGAGACGTCGCAAAGTCTTGATACAACCAGCCAGGCCTCCCCACCACGCTGACGTACACACTCTCCCCCCCCCCCATCACCACAATTACTGGAGCATACAGTACGCTTACGACTTATGATACATAACACGTCTGAAGATACATGGGTCACATACACACACACACACACACACACACACCTGGCATGTGCTAGGGTGTGCGCACTTCTGCACGCATACAGAGAAAGTAATGACACGGTACATTAATGCGCACGTATACATATACGAAGCTGAGAGAGACGAGGGCAAAACGAGCATATAAAACTCTCTCTCTCTCTCTCTCTCCGTCACACACAAATAGTAATCAGACACACATGTATACGCTGACCACGAGAAGGAGTCAAGTAACAGGGCAAGAGCAGCCCAGGTCACGTGGTCAGGCAAAGGGGAAACCCAGGACACGTGGTCAGACAGGTGGAGGCCTGGTCACGTGGTCAGGCAGGGGGAGCCCAGGTCATGTGGTCAGACAGGTGGGAGCCCAGGTCACGTGGTCAGACAGGTGGAGGCCTGGTCACGTGGTCAGGCAGGGGGAGCCCAGGTCATGTGGTCAGACAGGCGGAGGTCTGGCTACATGGTCAGGCAGGGGGAGCCCAGGTCATGTGGTCAGACAGGTGGGAGCCCAGGTCACGTGGTCGCCAACGTGGTGGCCGACAACACAGCAACAACACGCACAGAGCCACAACCACGACAGGTAACACATGAGACATCTACAACCACGCTTACCACTACAACCTCACCACTGATCACAGTGCTACCACTGGCTTAAACGCCACCACTGGCCACATCGCCACCACTGGCCACATCGCCACCACTGGCCACATCGCCACCACTGGCCACAGTGCTGCCACTGGCCACATTTGCCACCACCGGCCAACAACGCCACTAGTGGCTAAAAGCCACCAATGGCCACAATGCTACCACTGGCTAAAACATCACCACTGCCTACATTGCCACCACTGGCCAACAACGCCACCACTAGTGGCTAAAACGTCACCACTGGCCACATTGCCACCACTGGCCAACATGGCCACTATCGCGTGGCCCACACCACAAACAATACCTGGCCTTCATCGCCCGGCGATTAAAAGCCAGACCTGAGAGCGTGTCTTGTGTCTCCACTCTGATCACACAGGCAAACACGAAAACAAACCCCACACACGAGCGTGTCACTACTGGAAAAAAGAAGATATTTCTATTTCCAGTGGGAGCCTAGGGCAAAAAAGAAGATATTTCTATTTCCAGTAGGAGCCTAGGGCAAAAAAGAAGATATTTCTATTTCCAGTGGGAGCCTAGGGCGGCACCACAGGACTCTCACTCCCTAGTAACTATCGACTACCCAGCCACCCAGCCTCTGGGGCTAATTAGAAGCTCCACGCCGGATGGGCACGAGGGTGCTTGAAGCTGGCGAGGCGATCGAACCACGGCACCGACACACAATGGTCCAGGTGCGGTCGTGGTGGGGTGGGCAGACGCACGCTGGGAATATGACACGGTAGGAAGGGGGGGGCGGCACTCTAGGACCCCCACTCCCTCCCTCCCTCCTCCCAAGCAAGTGGGGCCCCATGAAAGTCTCTCGACCCCCCCCCCCCCCCAGCACCCTGCAGGAGAGAGAGAGAGAAAGAGAGAGAGAGAGAGACCTGGAAGTCTATCGGTACGAATTGACAAGTAACTTTCGCCCGTTCATCACACACTGTGACGTCACTCCCTCCCTCCCTTGTACCAGCATCCAACCTGCCCAACCAAAACGCACTTTCGAAAGCGGACTCGACACGTTGAACCTATACACCGTCGCCGTTAAACCTATACACCGTCGTCGTTGAACCTATACACCGTCGTCGTTGAACCTATACACCGTCGCCGTTGAACCTATACACCGTCGCCGTTAAACCTATACACCGTCGTCGTTAAACCTATACACCGTCGTCGTTGAACCTATACACCGTCGTCGTTGAACCTATACACCGTCGTCGTTGAACCTATACATCGTTATCGTTGAACCTATACACCGTTATCGTTAAACCTATACACCGTTGTCGTTGAATCTATACACCGTAGTCGTTGAACCTATACACCGTTGTCGTTGAACCTATACACCGTTATCGTTAAACCTATACACCGTTGTCGTTGAATCTATACACCGTAGTCGTTGAACCTATACACCGTTGTCGTTGAATCTATACACCGTTGTCGTTGAATCTATACACCGTTGTCGTTGAATCTATACACCGCTGTCGTTGAACCTATACACCGTCGTCGTTAAACCTATACACCGTCGCCGTTAAACCTATACACCGTAGTCGTTAAACCTAAACACCGTCGTCTTTGAACCTAAACACCGTCGTCGTTAAACCTATACACCGCTGTCGTTAAACCTATACACCGTTGTCGTTGAACCTATACACCGTTGTCGTTAGTCTTCGTTGAACACTGACATTTAGAAAATAATTGTTTTCTTTTCCATCCTATTTCGCAATGTAGTTATTGTTAACGTCACGTCAGTTTTATTCCCAGTCAAACATACGTCTTCGTTTTCGTTACGGATCAGGGAAGACACAAGGCCATATGAACACACACATAACGAAGTATACGTAACACACACACACACACACGGTACCTGATCACACCAGATCCTGCCACA
This sequence comes from Panulirus ornatus, assembly GCF_036320965.1. NCBI lineage: Eukaryota > Metazoa > Arthropoda > Malacostraca > Decapoda > Palinuridae > Panulirus > Panulirus ornatus. Next base: position 2,207,208 of record NC_092289.1, on the reverse strand, counting down.
CACACACACACACACACACACACACACACACAGAGGTGTGTGTGTGTGTATACTAACCTTTGTACACAAAGATCAAGGGAGACGCTCACCCAGAGCCAGCCAGCATCACTGTGTCTAATGTCGGTTCACTTTTCCCTGACGATCACCGTTAACTTGACTTTCATTAATTAAAAGGACGCCCCTGCGCAAGCTTTCCAGATCTTAAATACCATCCAAAAGCTTAACTTGACCCTGAAGGCTTGACGTGAGTGACTTACTGACACTTCCCGCGTGACTTAACATTACCTCCACTGGAGGAAAAAGATAAGACCTTTACACTGCCCACTGGAATAAGAAAGATGACCAGGGAAACTGCCAAGATTATGAAACCCCGTCTGTACGTGAAGGATTACTTACGACCGAACACATAGGAAAAGGTTAAACAGAATGACGCACATACTGCCCTATATTCTCTCTCACCCAAGAGGTTCCTGCTCTCTCTCTCTCTCTCTCTCTCTCTCTCTCTCTCTCTCTCTCTCTCTCTCTCTCTCTCTCTCTCTCTCTCTCTCTCTCCCGTGTCATTACTGTCTGTGTGTTACGGAGAGAGAAAGACTTTCGACTCGTGTTGCCTCGTCTCTTAACCTTTTACATATACGTATCATGTCTTTAATCCTAGGTGTGTATACCCTCACCTCCAGCCTAAGCCAGTTGTCCAATCATCCACCAGAACCAAGGGGAAGATGAACAGCTGGGATTGGCTATGGACAGACCGCCGCGCCCAAGATTCGAACCCAATGAGGGCCCGACCCCAGGTCGAGCCCTGTTCAGCAATTCTGACCTGAACATCCCAACAATGCTGAGCTGTTCTACGCTGAACACTCCAGCCTTGTTCATGTGTTCTACCCTGAACACACCGGCATTTCTCAGCCCAACAGGTCTTAGCCTGAGGCACCGACTGCGACCAAAACCTCAGTAAATGTATCATCTCCGCGAGGGGACGTTTCAGTGATGTGCAACACGAACGCTTAGAACGTAATGTGGACCCCTTATGGGCCAGGTCAAAGGTCAGGCCATCCTACCCCATTGGTCGTGCCGTTGTGTTGAAGGATCATACTTAAGGTATTTGGCGTCGTGCATAAGGGTCGTAGTGTCGTGCATAAGGGTCGTAGCGTCGTGCATAAGGGTTTTAGCGTCGTATTTTAGGTCTGTAATGTCGTGCTCAAGGGTCGTACCGTAGTACCGAACGACTTTACCGCCGGGCTGATGGGACCCATTTCTATCAGATCCCCGTCTTCAAGATGCCAGTATAAGGCTCTGTAAACACATACAGGGTCGCTTGTCATCACGACTTGAGTGTATTTCTCTGGAGGCCACATCCCCAGCCCCTCCAAGTCACAGCCACTTGGAGGCAAGCACCAACGGGGGCCTCCTGGGTGTTCTCATACCTCCAGTGGACGAATAGGAAAGAAAATGATCAACTTATGTTAACGAATGACATATCCAACACTGGTCTAACCCTGGGTGACGTAATTACTGGATAACGGAGGAATGATACATTCAGAAAAAGTAAAGTATGAAAAATTAACACCAGGAAAATTGAAGGCCTCTTTCATAATCCTGAACCCTGATTCACCAGGGGATAACGCTTCGTTACTGGTGGTGTAAGAACACTGGCGGTGTCCTTCAAGGTTCTGTCTTGTCTCCTGCACTTTTTCTCCTTTCCATCAACGATTTCCTCTCTGCCATAAATAACGCAATGCACTCATCACACGCTGACGACTCAACACTGCATTCCTCCACGTCCTTCAATTCTCCTCCTCCTCCCTCCTCCTCCTCTCACTCGATCTGCATCTCGTCTCGACATAAACTTCCTCAGTAAACTCTGACTTGAGCAGGACATCTCAGTGCGGCAGACAGAATCTGGTTAGGTTTAATGCCTCCAAAGATCCAATTTCTCCCCATCCCTCAATCGAAGACTCCTCAAGTTTACTCTCTCCTCTGACGGTTCTGTAATTCCACCTCTTGACTCAATGAACATACTTGGTATTACTGTAACATCTACTCTTTCTTGGAGACCCCACATGACGGAAATAGTTAAGTCTGCCTCTAGCCAACACCCTAACCAGCACCCGAGGAACACAGGTGTTCCCGGCACCTGACACACCTGCACGGTGTTCTTGACTGTACAGATCACGTCTTCCACCGCCGCCATGGGATTTAGAAAAGGGTCAACCCATCTCTGGCTGGGGGCAGACTACCGCAACACCATCACACAGAACACGAGAGCCTTTCATGTGAGACTGATGCAATCGTGCCCACAACCCTCAGATTTCCTATAACATCTAAGTTCCATCTCAAGCTCCAGTTTCTTGACCTTATCTGACCTCGCCCCGCGGTCAAAATGAGATCTTCGCCACAGTTGCCAGACGGTAAGCAAAGATATTAATCATACTGTAAGCTGTACTAAACTCGGCCAACATCACTCATAATTGGTCCAATTGTCGTCGTCCATTTTTTTTTTTTTTTACACACAAACACCAAAACTGGTTACTAATGATAACGAAGATTATAGTTACTCAGATTAAAAATCCCACAGCACGGAACTTGGAAAACGTCTGGCCCACTAAGACTCCACATACTTTAAGCCAATACTGTTATCTGCCCGGCACACAACAGTTAAGACCAAGACAAAAGAAAAAAAAAATGTATTTCCAAAAAAAAAAGATAATCAGCTCCTGGGTCGTTTGCATTTCCTGTTAGTTTACGAGTGTGTGGGTGGTGATGTGCAGCGGGCCCCCTCGCCTTGCTCCCACCATCTTCACCCTCACCAGGGCCTTCCTCAGGCCACACGACCCTCACCAGGGCCTTCCTCAGGCCACACGACCCTCACCAGGGCCTTCCTCAGGCCACACGACCCTCACCAGGGCCTTCCTCAGGCCAGTCGACCCTCACCAGGGCCTTCCTCAGGCCACAGGACCCTCACCAGGGCCTTCCTCAGGCCACACGACCCTCACCAGGGCCTTCCTCAGGCCACACGACCCTCACTAGGGCCTTCCTCAGGCCAGACGACCCTCACCAGGGCCTTCCTCAGGCCAGACGACCCTCACTAGGGCCTTCCTCAGGCCACACGACCCTCACCAGGGATTTCCTCAGGCCACACGACCCTCACCAGGGCCTTCCTTAGGCCAGACGACCCTCGTCAGGGCCTTCCTCAGGCCAGACGACCCTTACCAGGGCCTTCCTCAGGTCAGCCAACCCTCACCAGAGCCTTCCTCAGGCCACACGACCCTCACCAGGGCCTTCCTCAGGCCAGACGACCCTCGTCAGGGCCTTCCTCAGGCCAGACGACCCTTACCAGGGCCTTCCTCAGGCCAGACGACCCTCACCAGGACCTTCCTCAGGCCAGACGACCCTCGTCAGGGCCTTCCTCAGGCCAGACGACCCTTACCAGGGCCTTCCTCAGGTCAGCCAACCCTCACCAGAGCCTTCCTCAGGCCAGACGACCCTCACCAGGGCCTTCCTCAGGCCAGACGACCCTCACCAGGGCCTTCCTCAGGCCAGACGACCCTCACCAGGGCCTTCCTCAGGCCAGACGACCCTCACCAGGGCCTTCCTCAGGCCAGACGACCCTCACCAGGTGAAGCATTTAAGTTACCCACACACTGAGTATTCATGAGATTATGAATTCTATTCAAAGCAAGGAGAGAACTACAATGGCGAACCTAATCGTCAATTAGACTCTTACAAACGAATGTTGTCTAAAGGTAAAATAAGACACCGTATGCTATTTCCAAAACACACACACACACACACACACACACACACACACACACACCGCTGGGTGCAGGATTCAACATAATCTTTCTCAAGTGTCAGGCTCCAGATACGCACAAGAGACCTCACTGGAGTTAGGCCTTAAAATGAAACATACAAAATGGCTACAGAAACAGAAGACGAGCAATATAGTCGATAAGCCCCTGATGATGCGGTCAACCTAACTTTTAACATAGGGCCAGGTCGTAGCTGTCAGGAGAGGCAAGAGAAGGAAGGGAGTTTTAAAATTTGGCGGTGTAAGGAAAGAAACAAACACACCATCACGGCCCGCACTTGATCTGCCACCGATCGCACTGAAATAATGATAATAAACAAAATCTAAAGCAACTGAATATGTGCAACAAATATCCAAACCAGTCACCATTGTCTCGCCACCAGTCTTTTACACAGACACGTCTCAAAACGACCAGACAAACCTACTTCCATTCATATTCACCCCCGAGGTCTGGGTGAATCAATAACAACAGCCCCTGACCCTGGCCTCGCGTGTAGGGTCGTTCAAGGTGACCTCTTTTTTAAAGTGTTTTCTACAGGTTTGCCTTCGCTTGGAGACGTGGGTCCCTAGCGAAGCCTCTCGACCTGTTGGATCTGTTGTCCTCCCTCTGACCACTTCTCGCCAGACATTCTCGCCATTTTCGACGTGGCATTCTGACGCATACGGACGCTGGTCTGAAAGACTGGTGTAGCACCTTCGTGGCACGACGGTGCGACCCTTGAGCACGACAGTAGGACCCTTGAGCACGACGACAAGACCCTTGAGCACGACGACAAGACCCTTGGGCATGGGGGGTGCGACCCTTCAACACGACGGTGCGACCCTTGAGCACGACAGTGCGACCCTTGAGCACGACGGTACGACCCTTGGGCATGGGGTTGCGACCCTTGAACACGACGGTACGACCCTTGAGCACGACAGTACGACCCTTGAACACGACAGTGACTGATGATTAAGATCGTGCACGATCCTTGAGCAAGACGGCAGGTACAACGCTAGGGTACCATGGGCGCGACCTCTGGCCCCGACTCATCACAAAATCAGGTCAGAGGTCACGTCGACGTACCCAAGGGTCCCACGTAAGGTCGTGTTGACGGAGGCAAGGAAGGGTACGAAAAGCCTCACATCAGCGACCAAGTACCACCACCACACACCACCACCAGCGAGAGAGAGAGAGAGAGAGAGAGAGAGAGAGAGAGAGAGAGAGAGAGAGAGAGAGAGAGAGAGAGAGAGAGAATGTCAGCAGTAGCAGGAGGAGTAGGAGTAGCAGTAGCAGCAGCAGGAGGAAGCCATAGCAGTGAGCGTCCATCCCACGTGTTACACACACACACACACACACACAAACGAGGGATGATGGTCTATAATAAGAGGTGAGGCAGTGCCGCAAACGTCCCTGGGACATGATACCACACCCCAGGGACCAGTCCCATCCCATCCCATCCCAACCCACAACTCCAGCCCGCTGACGCTACCTCCACGGGTGGGCAATGTCTGTGCGTATGTATGTATGTATCTATGTACGTACGTAAGTATGTATGTATGCATGAAGCCAGGAAGAGTTGTACACAACAGGATTCTGCCACATTTGGTTTCTTATACTGATCACCGAGTGTGGCAGTATCTACAGCTATGTGTAGTGTGGTGTGGTATGGTAAGCTATGGTATGGTGTGGTGTGGTGTGGTGTGGTGTGGTATGGTAAGCTATGGTATGGTATGGTGTGGTGTGGTGTGGTGTGTGATGTGGTGTGGTGTGGTGTGTGATGTGGTGTGGTGTGGTGTGGTGTGATGTGGTGTGTTATGGTAAGCTATGGTATGGTATGGTGTGATGTGGTGTGTGATGTGGTGTGTGATGTGGTGTGGTGTGGTGTGGCATGGTATGGTATGCAGTGGTGTGGTGTGGTGTGGTACGGTATGCAGTGGTGTAGTGTGGTGTGGTGTGGTATGCAGTGGTGTAGTGTGGTGTGGTATGGTGTGGTATGGTATGCAGTGGTGTAGTGTGGTGTGGTGTGGTGTGGTATGGTGTAGTGTGGTGTGGTATGGTGTGGTATGGTATGGTGTGGTATGGTGGTGTGGTGCAGGACCCTCTTCCTCATACTGTGGGATGAGGACCATGTGATGGTTGGAGAGGCAGCTGGGAGGACCAGCGTGCTAAGCTGTGCGCCTCGCGACAGCTGGTGCGAGAGGAATCCCCAGCATGGCGATATGGTCTTGCCCGGCCCTCGGGTGCACCTCCTCTGGTACTCGGGTGCACCTCCTCTGCTACTCGGGTGCACCTCCCCTGGTACTCGGGTGCACCTCCTCTGCTACTCGGGTGCACCTCCTCTGCTACTCGGGTGCACCTCCCCTGGTACTCGGGTGCACCTCCTCTGCTACTCGGGTGCACCTCCTCTGCTACTCGGGTGCACCTCCCCTGCTACTCGGGTGCACCTCCCCTGGTAGCCGCCGTTATGTGGTGGTGGAGAGTGAGGGAGTGAGTGAGTGAGGGCCAGGCCAGGCCAGGCGGGAAGGGGGAGAGGCACAGGTGAGTTTAGCAGGAATGTACTGCGTTGTGAGGATGTTCTGGAGGTCAGGCAGGTGCAGCGAGTCCCTCTGTGTGTGTGTGTGTGTGTGTGTGTGTGTGTGTGTGTGTGTGTGTGTGTGTAGTCAGTCAGCAGACGTCCTTGTTCCTCCTCAGGCAGGAAGGTTCAAGGACGCGCGCCCGTCCTCAGGGAAAACCCTGACGGTGCTACGTACGTACGACCCCAAGCAGTCAAGGTAAACTCGCCACCCTCCACGACCGAACCCGCCCGCCGCCCATCAAGGGTGAGGTGTGTGTGTGTGTGTGGGGTTACGTGAGGCGTCTCTGCGTCGAGTGGCATACTCGAGGGGGAGAAGGGGGGAGGGGTCGTCGCGTCGCTACTGCTACGTAGGCGCCACTACTATGGCTGCTTGCGTCGTGTGCCCCGCGCTCTGGGACAGAGGAATGCTCGCCAAGCGCTTGTCGCTGGCGTATGTGTGTGTGTGTGTGGCGCGCCTGAGAGAGAGAGTGAGAGAGAGAGAGAGAGAGAGAGAGAGAGAGAGAGAGAGAGAGAGAGAGAGAGAGAGAGAGAGAGTGATTGCGGGTGCTTCCATTCTTCACCGCAAGCGACATACACGAGAGGTGCCGCGCTATCTGCGCCCGGTTATCCCCGCCCATGACGTGATCACAGGAGATAAGGGAACGAAGATAAGGAGCGGCCGACAGCGAGCGAGCGAGCGAGCGAGCGCACCACCGGGCGGGGTCTCTACGGAAGCGTTTACCGCGGCTCACAAGGCAGAGATGGTTCGTCCACGGCACCATCTGTGACAGCCGTCAGCTGGTGCGACGACGCTCCTGATGACCACCTGACAGGGGGAGGGAGGGTTCTATGATGGAGGGAGGGGGGGAGTGAAAGGTAGGGAAGTGGGGTAGTGGTGAACTGTTGAGGAGGGGGGTAGTGGTGATCTGTTGAGGAGGGGGTAGTGGTGAACTGTTGAGGAGGGGGGTAGTGGTGAACTGTTGAGGAATGGGGTAGTGGTGAACTGTTGAGGAGGGGGGTAGTGGTGAACTGTTGAGGAGGGGGGTAGTGGTGATCTGTTGAGGAGGGGGGTAGTGGTGAACTGTTGAGGAGGGGGGGTAGTGGTGAACTGTTGAGGAGGGGGGTAGTGGTGAACTGTTGAGGAGGGGGGTAGTGGTGAACTGTTGAGGAGGGGGGTAGTGGTGAACTGTTGAGGAGGGGGGTTGTGGTGAACTGTTGAGGGAGGGGGGTAGTGGTGAACTGTTGAGGAGGGGGGTTGTGGTGAACTGTTGAGGAGGGGGGTAGTGGTGAACTGTTGAGGAGGGGGGTAGTGGTGAACTGTTGAGGAGGGGGGTAGTGGTGAACTGTTGAGGAGGGGGGGTAGTGGTGAACTGTTGAGGAGGGGGTAGTGGTGAACTGTTGAGGAGGGGGGGGGTAGTGGTGAACTGTTGAGGAGGGGGGTAGTGGTGAACTGTTGAGGAGGGGGGGGTAGTGGTGAACTGTTGAGGAGGGGGGTAGTGGTGAACTGTTGAGGAGGGGGTAGTGGTGAACTGTTGAGGAGGGGGGTAGTGGTGAACTGTTGAGGAGGGGGTAGTGGTGAACTGTTGAGGAGGGGGGTAGTGGTGAACTGTTGAGGAGGGGGTAGTGGTGAACTGTTGAGGAGGGGGTAGTGGTGATCTGTTGAGGAGGGGGTAGTGGTGATCTGTTGAGGAGGGGGTAGTGGTGATCTGTTGAGGAGGGGGTAGTGGTGATCTGTTGAGGAGGGGGTAGTGGTGATCTGTTGAGGAGGGGGTAGTGGTGAACTGTTGAGGAGGGGGTAGTGGTGAACTGTTGAGGAGGGGGTAGTGGTGATCTGTTGAGGAGGGGGGTAGTGGTGATCTGTTGAGGAGGGGGTAGTGGTGATCTGTTGAGGAGGGGGTAGTGGTGAATGTTGAGGAGGGGGTAGTGGTGAACTGTTGAGGAGGGGGGTAGTGGTGATCTGTTGAGGAGGGGGTAGTGGTGATCTGTTCAGGAGGGGGGTAGTGGTGAACTGTTGAGGAGGGGGGTAGTGGTGATCTGTTGAGGAGGGGGGTAGTGGTGAGCTGTTGAGGAGGGGGTAGTGGTGAGCTGTTGAGGAATGGGGTAGTGGTGAACTGTTGAGTAGGGGGGTAGTGGTGAGCTGTTGAGGAATGGGGTAGTGGTGAACTGTTGAGGAGGGGGTAGTGGTGAACTGTTGAGGAGGGGGGGTAGTGGTGATCTGTTGAGGAGGGGGTAGTGGTGAACTGTTGAGGAGGGGGGGTAGTGGTGAACTGTTGAGGAGGGGGTAGTGGTGAACTGTTGAGGAGGGGGGTAGTGGTGAACTGTTGAGGAATGGGGTAGTGGTGAACTGTTGAGGAGGGGGGTAGTGGTGAACGGCTGGGGTATGGGGCACCTCCCGGCACCAGAGCCCAACACAGCCAAGGGAGATGACCTGACCCCCAGGTCAACCGCCAGAACCATGTGATGTTCATGGCCCGTCACAATGTTACCAGTGACGCGCTTGGCCCGTCACAATGTTACCAGTGACGCGCTCGGCCCGTCACAATGTTACCACCACGAGAGAGTCCCTCCCTAACCCCTTTAAAGGCATTACAGATACAGCAACACCTAGTGCCTGGTAACAACTGACCTTGGGGGGAAAAAAAAAAAAAAAAAAAAATAGTACCTTGTGGGTCGTCAGAGCAAGGTCAGAGGTGTGGAAAAGGTTGAAAGAGGAGGGAGTGTGAAGTGGGGGTTGGAGTGGGAGGCGGGGGGGGGGGGGGGTTGATGAAGGAACAGGGAAGAGGGAGCAGGGAAGGTCATAATAAGAGGAGAGGTTATCTGGTGTGGAGAGAGAGAGAGAGAGAGAGAGAGAGAGAGAGAGAGAGAGAGAGAGAGAGAGAGAGAGAGAGAGAGAGAGAGAGAGAGAGGAGGAAGAGACAGAAGGAAAGGTGAGAGGTTAAAGGTGAGAGAGAGAGAGAGAGAGAGAGAGAGAGAGAGAGAGAGAGAGAGAGAGAGAGAGAGAGAGAGAGAGAGAGAGAGAGAGAGGGGAAGAGACAGAAGGAAAGGTGAGAGGTTAAAGGTGTGTGTGAGAGAGAGAGAGAGAGAGAGAGAGAGAGAGAGAGAGAGAGAGAGAGAGAGAGAGAGAGAGAGAGAGAGAGAGAGAGAGAGAGAGGCAGGAGGAGCAGCAGTTAACGGGCAACGGTGCAGACTGGGCCGTTGGGTCGATCAAGAGACGGCAACAGCAGCAGCAGCTGCAGCTGGAGAGTCAAGAGAACAACACAAGACGACTCCTGTGGTGTTATCCGGGGAGGTTCCTCATCCCCGACGTGTTTATGCTTGGCACGACAGGTCCCCTGGGACGGCGGGATATCATCCCAGAGATGTCCAAGACTCGCCTTCAGTCTGCTGCTGATGGTTCTTGGAGGAGTGGGACGTAATCCTAGAGATGCCCACCACGATGATCTCTCTGACTTGCCCCTGGTTCCTGGGACGGTGGGATACTGTTCCCAGGAGAGCCTCCGACGGTGTATGTGGGACGGCGGGATATCATTCCCAGGGGAATTCCCAGAGGGATAACCTCCCTGAGGAAGCTGAATATAATTCCCAGGAACACCTCCGACGGGGCAATGCCCCTATGGAGGATGGATACTATTCCTAGGATAACCTCCGAAGGGGAAATGCCCCTTAGGAGGCTGGATACTATTCCTAGGATAGCCTCCGACAGGACAAGGCCTTTGGTTCGGCTGGACATCATTCCATAGAGAATCTCTGAGGAGGCAAGCTCCCTAGGGCGTCGGAGGTATAACCCGAGGAGGACCTCCTGGGGAAAAAACATCACAAGAACGGGAAGGAATCCTCTGGCCCCCAAACACCAAGCGGCCCACCAAAGACTTCTGGCGTCCATCCAATCTCCCTTTATTGCTTACGGTCAACAATGGAACCCTGTGACTCCCCCACCGAGGCCACAAGACTGAGTGGCCCCAGCAATCTGACATATCAACAGTCACGTCACTAACCCAACATCATTTATACACCGGCTCTCATGAGAGGCCGAAGCCCTTCACTCTGACATAAAAACTTGTAATGTACGAGTTAATAACGAGCCAGGAAGTATGAGATTCATGCAAGCCATGCAGGTCTTCATGCACTAACTGGATCCCTAACTCTTCATGACAATCGCGCAATGCAGAATAAGATTCACAGACTGCAATCCCCTAGCAAGACTGACCTGTACAGAAGGACCAAAAATCGTCAACTGAGGAGGACAAAAACATGTGTCTCTGAGTGAGTAAAACTTAGGCCTAGCAAGGGTAAGTGGTAAGGACAGCCATAGAGAACATGTGTTCACTGTGGCTTTCATAGGTCCAGCTTCCTCTGAGATAATCCTTTAACTTTAGGCCTCGAGTACCCCCATGCTTTCTGCCCTTAACATCATGGCTAACCCTTCACACAACCCTACCCGTTTTCTACCTTGTGATCTACACCAACACTGGAGGGTCCTCGTCTGCACTCATGAGTTACACACCTCCGCCCTGTAACTCATCCATAAACCACTCGTCTAGCCCTAGTTTGTACTTCCTGGTGCCATCTATCCCTGGGTTCCTAACCCACCTCGTCATCCCGCCCTTAGTTCACGGATCCCTACTTCCACCCACATCCAGATGAACACCTCCTCTCCCACTCTTACCTTGTTTACAACGACCTCTCTCCCGCCTGCCCTTCGTTCGTAATATTTCCCCCCTAACCCTTACTTCACTCCCTGTCCTATCAGTAACTCCCTGTCCCACCCCTCTCAACAGATTAGTTCAGAACCCCTTCTCGCGATAAGTGCCCTCAGCTCATCCCACAACATGTGCCCTTAAAGCATCCAATACCATATGCAATTAGCTCTTCCCACACCAGATGTGCTTACCTATTCCCATATCATATGTACTCAGCTCCTCCTATATGTACTCAACTCTTTCCACACCACAACTGCTTACAACTTCCCACACCATAAGTACTCATCTCCTATTCCCACATATGTATTCCCCTCTTCCCACTCCACATACTCTTATCCCTCCTCGTATTCCCACCTGGCAGTGTAGGGCTCAACCTTCCTCAACCAGCTGTGTTTCCTAAACCACCTCACCCTCTCGGCCGGTGGCAATTCTCAACCCACAATCACAAACTGTGATGCCACATCTGAGAAATATTCGCGAAAATACCTAACTAACGTTTCAGTACTCATTCCCATAGGTTGGTTTACCCCAACTCCCTCAGGAATATACCGCAGGTCAGTGTCAAGAGAAAACTGAAGATGCAAAGCGGCGGGGTGAGGTTTGGCGGACATGTGGAGCGTACGGTGATAACATCTTGGGTCATCAGATTAAGGAAGTTATCACCAGTGAGTCAGTGCTTCCCTGAGCACGGATCATATCACCACTGTCGCCAGCAAGACACTCCGCCACGTGAACAGAATACGAAATGAACCACAGATGTGGTGAACAGAATATGAACACATGGATCAACAGATGAACAACATCAACATGGAATACATGAACTACAGGTATAACGTGTATAAAATGGGTAAAACATGGGGGAAAAGAGCAATACCGTCACATTTATAAACAGTACAGGGGCCAATAAAGCTCCTTACGGCACTCCAGATGAAACAATCTCCTTATCCGACACAGTTCCATTTACCGCTATTTTTGGACCTTCAGTTTGGTCCCAACTCTCTGTCTTTACCTCAAGCATGGACAAGCAGCTTGTTCAGGAATCATCACTCACGTCATAGCCAACTTCACTAATAGGTCAGGCCCTACAGGAGAGGAAGAGGAAACACTGTCATTCATTTCTTTGTTTAAAAAATCCTTCAGCATGAGAGCTAAGGGCGAAACAAAGAAACACGAACAATAAACTGAGGCTTAAGCAAGCCTTCCTCACTCATCAGAGGCTAATACTGCCTCTGGCGGTCATACTGACTGCCAGACTGGCGGGCAGTGAGGACTCGTGAATGAGAACCAGCATCTGTAGACGTTTGACGCACACAGCTGTCTGTGGTTGACCCGACAAGAAGACTTTTGAAGTTCCAGCCAGTGAGGGACCATTCTGCCGCGCTGCGGCCATAATTACCAGTTGGATCGGAACGGAACGAGGAGGCTTCATAAACCACCATCCACGGCTTATTCCGGAAAAGTCTGGGTTGAGCTGATCCCCCCAAAAAAATATCCTGAGACCAAGATCAAAAAGGCTTACTGACAAACGACGAAGTGGAAGGCAAGGAGGAGAGAAAGACTCACCAGGTGAGCTCAAACAATCCGAGGAGAAAGAAAATAACGAAGTTGCAGGGAAAAAAAAAAACATTCTTTGCCCAGGAGGAGAGACGGGATTTACAACGGGACTTGTGGAACACCTCGGGCCAGCCTTATCAGCCAGTAACTTGCGACGAGACACGCAGGAGATAAGAAAACCCGGGCGGGCGGGACACACCGCCAGATAAGAGAGAGGTGTTAACCCCTCCCAGCGCCTTGAGGAAAAGGTGTTACTCTCCATCCCCCTCACAGTGAGAGGGAACGGCCATTATGACCTGCACCATGCGGGGGAAGACGAGGCTGTACCACACTCCCGTACACCTAGTGTGATAAGGATTCTCCCTCTCTCTCTCTCCTCCGCACACTGTGATCCAACCGCACGTCTCTCCTACACCAAGCGAGCACTGTGGATCATCCCACACCGGGCCAGCAGCTGGGGCCCACACCCCACGCCAGGCCAGCAGCTGGGACCCACACCCCACACCAGGCCAGCAGCTGGTGCCTACACCCCACACCGGGCCAGGAGCAGCAAGCTTCTCCCCCACACCTACTGACCTGTGAGTGTAATACATCTCCGTCCTGGACACCTACAGCCAAACACCAGCTCTGCCTACGTACCTGTGGACAAACACATGAAAATTAATACGAGTGTCCAATCCATACTACATAGTACAGTGAATAATCTACATCTGTTATCACACTAACACATCAATGAATAACTTACTACCTTCCATCACACTGACACACTCCAATGAATAATTTACGACCTATTCTCACACTTAACACACTTCAGTGAAGTTCTGAACTTCAAAATGAACACATATACACGGCTGGTGATTGTCGGACAATCACGTGTTTACCAAATGGTGTCCAAGCCACGTCTCTTCGTTGTATATCAGCTGACTTATATCTTTTTGTTGTGTCTCCCCTGATGATGTGATTATTACATGAAATTGCACTTGGGAACTTGTCGTGTTTCATTTTCCCCGTGGACTCATACGAATATACATATATATGAGACCTTGATGTGTATTGTGCAAACTGGCTGGTGTGGTCTGGCCAGAGGTTACAAGTCTAGAAAACATACCTCTCGTGTTAATAGGCGTTGCGAGGTCACAATAGGTCAGAAGTCAACCAAAGTTTAGAGACTACAGACAAAGGGGGTCGAGAAACTGTTGCTGTGGGGCAGAAGTGGGCGGTCTGTGTGACCTTTCGTCAACGCGTGAGTGAGTCACTGAGGGAAAACAAGAAAAGCCACAAACACACGATCAAGATGGACCAGGAACGGACGCGCGCACCGGACGACGAAGTATCAAAATGTAGATGTCAGGTCGTGCCGGACGGGCAGCTGGTGTGTGACCACCTCAGAGAGATGGTCAGGCAGTCACCATGGCAGGAGGTCAAGGCCTGCTGGACAACAGGGCCCCTACATGGCAGAGCTGGACAAGAGGAAGGAAGGGTGAGAAGAGCACATGTCCATATGAGTGGATGGGGAGGGCACGCAACACACGACAGGCACGACTGTCTACACGGAAAGAGAGAGAGAGAGAGAGAGAGAGAGAGAGAGAGAGAGAGAGAGAGAGAGAGAGAGAGAGAGAGAGAGAGAGAGAGAGAGAGAGAGAGAGAGACCGTTTACATCTTCCTGTCTGTCTCTACTGTCGACTCCCTCACCGTCAGTCATGCCATCACCACCTGTAGCATCCTCACTCCAGCAGGAGGAGGTGCAGGAGTGAGTGAGGTGACCCCCGGCCTAAGGTCACGTCTAATCCCCATCTGCCTCGCATGATTATGACAATGTCCTCTGCCGCAGAAGTATACCCGCGCCTCTGCCATCAACGGCACACGTCTGCCACCCACACTCCTGCCTACGTATCTACAGACAACTCTCGGGCCACTTTAGCTGATGTATTCTCAGAGCCAATTGAAGTTTTCACACTCAGAAACGTATTCCCGGATGAAAAAGCGGTACTGGAACTGCATAAAAGAGCAAACAAGTTTCATAAAAGAGCGGGAGACGACACGCCCCCCGCGGTGTATGAGCCTGGATAAGTGCGACATGTTCACCAAGTGTGATCGTCTCCTGAGATCGGGGGAGGTGCCGAGCCTAGCCGAGCCTAGCCCCGGCGGCTGAAGCCATCGCAGCCCAGGTGCCAGACTCACTCACGTCCTGATTATGACACAGCTGAGTCCATCGGGAGGGCCCCGAGTGCCACTCCAACCTCCCATCCGTCACTCCCACTCAAGCACACACACCGCTTGTTTCCCCACACGTCACAGAAACCGAAAATAAAAAAAATACAAATATATACAACTTAACAAGCGTCTCTACTAATTGGCTTTCATATCTCGACCCACTAAACTGTTTCTGACCTCAGCCACCAGGGCGGGGGAGGAAGCCCATCCGTCTATTCCTACCTGCAGCATCATCCCCCCACACCAAGGCTCTCGCTAACCTACTCTACTCCCGACACATATCATCAATCTCGGCTACTTAAAGTTTTCCACAGACAAAAAAAAAAAACTAACAGAAGGGGAAAAAAAATGCTAATAAAGACTGCGAACATGTGTATAGGTGATATAAACACACGTAACCAGTTTATATTATATATATACGAAATATATATATATATTATATATAATATAAGCGAAATCGAGAGATTGAAACAAGAGAGACTTTATGACACAAGTTTTTCCAAACGACATAATTTTGTTGAATATTCCGGCACTACGTTGTATCATGCTGTATTTCGTAAACACATCCCCTTCCCCACCACACGATATGCTGAGTAAGCCACGTGTTCGTCCATCTTGGGGGAAAAAAAAACATTCAAAGGCCCAAGTTACGTCACTGTTTGTGCTCTGGGAGGAGTTACGACACTGCTGGTGTTGGAGACGTGGGTTACGTCAGTGGCCGACGCTGATCCGCCACTCCTGACACGTTCGCTCCAGCAAACTATTCCCGTCACGTACGGGGGGGGGGGGTCGTCACACCAACCACCTCACCCCTGACCTGAACCTTGGGGCTCGGGTCAAACGCCAGGCTATCGCACCCGAGGGTCGTACCGTCCCTGCTCATGGGTCGTAAAGTCGTGGTCAAGGAGCGTACCGTCGTACTCAAGCCGCCACCCAGGCGCGGCATGGCATCCGAGCCACACACGGCCTAACCTCACCTCTCAACCCATGACCAAAATATCCAATCCCATACACACACACACACACACACACACACACACACACACACGCACACACACAAGGTCATGTACATATGATACCAGACCCATCGTACGTCTTACACACAGTCCTAAAATTTGAAAGCAAAACCTTAAAAAGTCCCGTCACCTGTGTGGGTCACCTACCAGCTCATGAGGCCAGAAGCCGGAGCAATATATATAAAAAGAAGAAGAGAAAACCTGACATATATAATCATGATACAATAACAGACACCATACAGACACAAACATCACTCCCTCATGTATAAATCCTACTTGTACTTAACATACATAAACCCAGTACAAGTTGTATTAGACATGTGTACTAGCGACACATCCCAACATCATAACCAGGACGCAGGAGCACCAGGTTAGCCAGGCACAACGACAAGACACACAATGATCAAGGTGGTTACGAAGCTATGGACGACCACAGCGCCATTACCACACACACACACGCCACGACCACGACCACAGACCTGGCACCACACACTCAACACGACCACAACGACAGATCTGGCACCACACACTCACCACGACCACAGACCTGGCACCAAACTCTCACCACGACCACGACCAGAAACCTGACACCACACACTCACCAAGACCTGGTGCGCCTCACCAGGTCAGGAGCAGTGGCTGGCAGGCTACAGGTGGGGGGTGGAGTTAGCGTGTGGCCTACGAAACACGAGACATCACGAGGCAGCCCCAGCATATGACTCCCCCAGTCCTTACTGCCCAACCCCATCCCACCCCACCCGCTCTCAACTCTCACTCCCTCTCTCCTGTTAATCCTCCTCCTCCTCCTCTTCCTTCTTTCCTTCTTCACTCATTCCTCCTCAAGGAGCATCGTATCTTCAACCGCCAGCCTTCCTGCGTTGCAACGTTTTCTCTCTCATCAAACACCTACTTCGCACAGACGTCCTCTTGCTCTACACCCATCCGTCACCTCTGACTACCCTCCAACCTCCTCCTCTTAGAGGACCATCTCTTCTACGCCCTCCTCCACACCATCTGTTCTCCCGTCCCCTTCCTCTTCCTCCTCTCTAACGACTTTCCCATCTTCCTGGATCACCCGCCGTTCTCTTCCCCAACCTCCTCCTCCTCTTCCTCTTCCTTCCCCCGCCACCACCAGGTTAGCCAAGCCAGCCGAGATATGTCCTATGGTCGAATCAAATCCCACAAGTAACGTGATTAACTCCAAGCGAACGGCTGCAATTAATACCTCTCGCACATGAGCCTCCCTCCCTCCCACACACACACACACACCAGCACCAGCTCCCTCCGAGATTAAGCCGGGAACCAAGCTGTCTCAAGCTGGCTGGGGAGGGATCAAGGTGTTTCTAAGATGTGGGCCAGGGTGACTCGACTTGTCTTAGCCGTTCAATCCGACGCAGCCTGAGGCACAGCTGCACCAACAGCAACATGAGGAGGAACAGCACGGCTTGCCCACCTGACCCACCTACACCCATTGTCTGTATTTACTTTGTACACGAAGGGATAGTGTAACACCTTAATCATCCGGGGCCCAGGACTCATCAAAACCACCTTCGAGGCTGCGGCACAGCGAGACACAAGGGACATGATCGACTCCCCCGTTGTGTGACGTTCCTCGTCTATTGATGCAGCCTTCGCCGAGGGTGACCTTCCACTCCGTCGTGTCATGACACTCAGGCGGAGTCCGGTAACACCCCTTCCACACTACACAGGAGGGAGGCACAGTGTTTAAGGACAGGCTCTCACAACAACAGGAACCATTTCCTTCTGCCAGATCACCAGTGATCCATGCGATGCTTCCCCTCGTGACTCACCATCAGTCCTCCTCCTCCTTCAGGATTCAGGAGAGGGTTCTCACCTGGTCCTCGAAACCTGTCATGCACATGACAAGGCCTGGCGTGCACGAGTCGTGGTCTTCTACACTTATTTCCTCTGGCTCCTCCTCCTCCTCCATGTACTTCTCTCTCTTCCGTAACCCACAGCGTCCCGTCTCGTCGACCCACTCACTGTCCATCGTGTGACTTTCCTCTTATCCTACCCACAGTGGCGTCCCCCACAGTCCCTTCCTGTCGCCTCTCTCTCTCTCTCTCTCTCTCTCTCTCTCTCTCTCTCTCTCTCTCTCTCTCTCTCTCCATACATGACCCCTCGCTCCTCACCACGTAACTCTACGCACTCTACACACATCAACTGCCTTCCACTCTCCAAACACTCGTGTTCTCGCACAGACCAGATATCTTCTCTTACTTCGAACCTGAGCAGCGTACTGGAACAAGGAAACCATAACATGGTTATATCTAATAATGTATAACCCGAGATTTCCACGTATGTTTCCGAATCTAAACAATTTCCAACTTTTTACTTTGTAAATCTAAATCATTTCTAACTTTCTCATTTCAAAACACTGAAGGTCGACAATGCCATAACACAAACAGTTCCGGCCTGACCACAACTTCCTCTCTAACCTTTGTACAACCCCTTCATGTTGTACATCACAACCTCTGCTTCCCAAAACCTGGATGTGTTGTACAGGTGTTGTAACTACAGGGTATGTTGTACAGGTGTCGTAACTACAGGGTATGTTGTACAGGTGTCGTAACTACAGGGTATGTTGTACAGGTGTCGTAACTACAGGGTATGTTGTACAGGTGTCGTAACTACAGGGTATGTTGTACAGGTGTCGTAACTACAGGGTATGTTGTACAGGTGTCGTAACTACAGGCTATGTTGTACAGGTGTTATAACTACAGGCTATGTTGTACAGGTGTTATAACTACAGGCTATGTTGTACAGGTGTCGTAACTACAGGGTATGTTGTACAGGTGTCGTACCCGCCGCCCCCAGCTCACTAGGGAAGGCATCAGCAAAAAGCTCTGACCCACAGGTAAAAGCTACACTTCGCCACAACAGTATCCACAGAATGAGAGGTTCTTGAGCCATCACCGATCTAAACTACAACCCTTGAGCAGGATGACCTGACCCTTCGGCCTGAGCCTTCAAGGGCCGAGCCCAAGGTCAGGCCAACACCCACAAGGGTCGTAGGCTCGTGCTCCTGACAAGTGGGAGTTGTCGTGTTCGAGAATGGTAACGTCCACAATACGTGGGATAAAAATAACACTCGGCCTGAGAGGGAGGGATGGAGGGAGGGAGACAATGCAACGCTGACTCCCACCCACACCCGAGCCTCCGCCACGTTGCATGACGCGTCGGGCCACCGATACGGGCCCCTCACTCTGGCTGGACACGAGGGGGGGTTGTCCCTCCCACCATCTGATGACCTAAGGGAAGGCTCCTGACCCTTATATCCCCTCAACCAATACGGTAGGGAGCCTCACAGTGTGTGTGTGTGTGTGTGTGTGTGTGTGTGTGTGTGTGTGTGTGTGTGTGTGTGTGGTGGGGAGGGCCACGTGGCGACAGCGAATGACGTCGGCGGCTTGCAAGGGAGGGCCTCTGGCGGGGGGGTAGAGGAAGACTGCCCGTGCCCACACCGCGACCCCTGACTCCTCCTGGCCTCACCCCCGGCCCGCCACACACACACACACACCCTCACTCCTCCACCACCGCCTCATCTTCATTCCCTTACCTTCATGTTGAGGTAACTCCACATGGACGAGGCGTCTATCACAACTCCCGGCAAACTGGACGAACAGGTCATTACAAACTGTGGCTGTTATCTACGTGTCACTGATACGATTCCTGGATTGTGCGAAATCTGTGATGGGAGAATGACCTCCTCGTTCCATGGAAGCACTACCACCCTTTCCCCAAATTCTTAAATCCCCAGAGAGTGCAGAAGATTAAGGAATTCAGGGGGACTGTGGGGTAAGATACACATTATAAACTACATCTGCACTTAAAAAGTCACTTATACCAGAATAACCACACACACACACACACACACACATATATATATATATTTGTTTTTCATACTATTCGCTATTTCCCGCGTTAGCGAGGTAGTGATAAGAACAGAGGACTGAGCCTTTGAGGGAATATCCTCACTTGGCCCCCTTCTCTGCTCCTTCTTTTGGAATATCAAAAACGAGAGGGGAGGATTTCCAGCCCCCCGCTCCCTTCCCTCTTAGTCGCCTTCTACGACACGCAGGGAATACGTGGGAAGTATTCTTTCTCCCCTATCCCAGCACACACTTGAAGTACCTTTTACGATCTTGTCTTACGATCTTGGGGGAAGGAGTCGTTGGGGCCCTGGGTAAACAAACAGCACCAGTTCATAACAAGACAGACGTACCATGACACTCCGGGAACTAGACTCGAGGGCCTCCCTACATCCACGACGTTACCACAGTAACCAGCATAACATAAACCCAGCATGGGAAGGTAACAGCCCTAAACCAACTCGTGAAGGAAGTGTCACAACACCCTATTGTTAGTAACATGATACCTGAATTGTGAAGTTTGTATCCACTTTCTGTATCTAGTCGGTAAGACTTACCATATGAAACTATGTAACGTATCTACTGAAATACGAATTGTAACAAGTAATGTCAACCTACTGGCGAGGGTCTGACTAAGACCCTTTGTAGCCCCTTGTAATCCTTTGGCGCTACCGCTCACAGGATGAGCATGGGCGGCGCTATGAACTTGCCGGGGACACCGGCACACAAATCAATCCTGAGGGTGGGTCATGTTACGTGAGGCTCAACCTTGAACGGTGAGGGAAGGTATGTGAGGGCTGCGTCAGGGGGCAGATGGGGAGGTAAGGTATGTGAGGGCTGCGTCAGGGGGCAGATGGGGAGGTAAGGTACGTGAGGGCTGCGTCAGGGGGCAGATGGGGAGGTAAGGTATGTGAGGGCTGCGTCAAGGGGCAGATGCGACACATGAACACACACACACACATACCCACAATGATTCTCAGTGTATACATTGTCAATACAGGATGTATGTGGCCGCCAAACCTTGATATGCCGTTCGCAAGTCACTACCAAGACTGTAGTAATGGAAGACTGAAGTGAAAATGTTTATCATAGAACATCTAATTCACACTTTATCTGATGACGTAAAATGTGTGGCGAGAAAAGTGGAAAAACAAACAGAAACCTAGTGTGTTTTAAACATGCATTGGTCTTTAAGAAACGAGAAGTTCCCAAGTGCACTTTCGTGTAATATTCACATCAGGGGAGATACAAGAAAGAAATATAAGTCAATTCATATACAATTATATTTGTATATATATATATATATATATATATATATATATATATATATATATATATATATATATATATATATACACACACACATATATAGTTTCCCGCTTCAGCAAGGTAACATCTGGAACACACGACCGAACACTCGAGGAAAAAATCTCTCTTACGTCCTTCCTTGTTCCTGTTCTTAGAGAGTGATAAAACAGGAGGGGAGGAGGATCTCCAGCTCCCCACCATCTTAATCGCCTTCATCGACGTACAGGGAGAGTCAGCAGCCCTCTCTATCACCCGTATTTCCCAAGGATCACACACACACACACACACACACACACACACACACACACACACACACACACAAACTCCACCACAGTCATCAAGGACGACCAGGGGTGCTCGCTCTCAAGTACACACAACCTCCCCAGCTCACGGACACTCCTCCTCGACCCTACCTCTACAGCACCAAGATAAACAAAGTCTCACGTACTTTGGAAAACGTTGGCCAACGGTAAACATCTTGGCTCACTGCGCTTCCACCACACGCCACCACTGACCACGACAGAGAACCATTCACTCCCCGCGCGCGCGCGGGGCTACCACACCATCCAACACACACACACACCCTCCCCCGTCCCTAAACCATTATCACTGGTACCTGGTTACGGTACCAGGCACTGACGGGGTCCCCTCCGCAGAGCCAATACCCAGAGCCACCGTAATCTACCACAGACGCATGATAACTACTCTTCGTCTCTTTACCCAAATGAGTGAAATCTACCGTCAAAATACAGAAATTCATAGAAAACTAGCAATGCAAATGCCCCCAATCCCTGTCTTGTACGTGGATAATCAAGTTTATATCTACTCATCTCTAACACCTATAGTGAGCTATATCTAAACACATAACCTTTCTATATTCCATTCTAACTGCCCTTTACCCAGGTTGGACACCTGCAGGAGTGTGTCAGGGGCCACGTCCCCGAGGGTGTGTGAGCGAACCTGCTGAGAGCAGTGTTCGAATGCCTGCTGACTGACAATGACCTGGTGTTGTGGTGAAATCATTTTCAAGGTCGGCATGAGACGCCTGGCATTAGCCTTGCGTGGCCCAGGTACTGGATGAGCAGGCGGACGACAATGACCCGCTCAACGGGAGGTCGGTCCACTGGCGTCTGGCCTCCTCCAATCAACGATCCTCCATAATTCTCCGTGCGCGCATCGATAAAGACCTGGCGGTCGTGCAAACAAGCGCTGGTCGACCCCACCTGCCTCTTACATACCCAGGCATCAATGAAGTCAAACAATCAAGCCTTCAACTGACCTCAGACCACAAGAGCGCTACTCAAGCACCTGAATATGTCCTTCGACAGCTGCTACCAAATTCTCAGGGTCCTGTCCCTTCGGCAGGACTCCCGTATGGCATCACCAAAGCCTTTCTTCACAAGCAGTTTATGGGACCTATGGTCACGTCCCCTACAGCATAAAGCACAAAAGCGGCAACCGCCCACTAACTGGGGACCTTAGTAACGCCTCTTATCTCCTTCAGCAGCTCCACGAGACCCGGCATGCACGCTACTCTCGCAAGGAGGAGCGCCTTCCGCCTACACCAGCGTCATGGGAAACCAGCCAACCGCAACTCACCTTCTTTCCCAACCAGCTCAGGGTGAGCAGATTGGGAATGACAAATGAACTTACGACAATAATGAATAAAAAAGTGTGGGGGAACGCCTGGCGAGTGTGTAAGGGAAGGGTAAAAACAAGAACCAAAGAGAGAGATGCAATGTGCCAAGTCATAGTTATTGGGAAAAAACCTGAGAGGGTAGAGAGTTCGAAAGCTACGAGGTGTAGGGAAAGAAGCAGGTATCAAAACGGCCTATCCTTGAGTTACTGATGGCCACACAATAATCATGTGACGCAGCAGCTTGCCAAGTATTGCGTGGTCTAGCTAGTGGTGGGGGGCACACAAGCAGCCAGCTCTCAGGAGCAAAAACCAGAGTAATACCTATAGAAGAGGGAAAGTGAACCAACATTGCGACATAGGGCATGAGGGTCAAGTTTGGAAATTAGCCTGGGAGAGTTGATAATTCGGATCGCTTTCGACCCAACTCTGTCAAGTAAGGTTGCAGAGCTTGAACCACCCCAGATGTGAGAGCAGTACTCCCTACAAGGACGAATCAATCCCTTGTATAAACGGAGCAACTTTTCATACGTAAAAACATAAAACACTTAACATCGTTCAACAACAACTTAAGATTCTGTTTCCTGGACTGGTTGTGAGACAGCTGGGTATAAACACTGAGGGAAAGGATGTGGCTGCTGGATTCTCTTGCGTGCGGGTCTGCTTGCCTGGCTGTGTTCCACGGCAGACAACCCCCGCGCCACACAGCTGATGCAACGCCATCCCGCAAACCTCGTCTCCTGTTCCACCACTACCACCTCCTCCCACCCCAGGCGGCGCTAGCCTCCTCCTGGCTTCTCTCTGTCACTTCCTTCTTTAGCTTCTACCACTTCTTTCTTCGAGTTCTGCCACTTCTTTCTTCGGGTTCTGCCACTTCTTCCTTCGGGTCATGCCACTTCCTCAGGTTCTGCCACTTCTTTCTTCGGGTTCTGCCACTTCTTCCTTCCGGTCATGCCACTTCCTCAGGTTCTGCCACTTCCTTCTGGGTTCTACCACTTCCTTCCTCGGATTCCGCCACTTCCTCAGGTTCTGCCACTTCCCTCCTCAGGTTCTGTAACTTACTTCCTCGGGTTCCGCCACTTCCTTCCTCCTGGATCAAGAGCCTTCCCTCTCCTCTCCTTGTGGTTGATCCAATTCTCTCCTTGGCTGCTGCCTGTCCATTCGCCACCGGCACTACCCCTCGGCGGCATCAACTTCCTTGGTTCTTGCCACTTCCCAGGCCACCCTCATCTCCACGCTGCGCCACTACTTAACCCCCTCCTGACCTCACTGCCAGGAAAGAAAAATACCCGTTACTTCCGCTACTAATATCCGCTTATCACTGTTATCTCCTCGCTATCTTCACTATCAGCATCCTCCTCAATTTGTCTTTTATCAGCCAGGGGTACGTCACCAACTGATCATATCTGACCACAATAACATCACTGGTACAAACATTATTGGCCTCTTTATCAGTCATATTATCATCTATCTCCTGCTTTATTATCCTGTTCCTTCCATACATTAGCATCATGGCCACAGATAACCTCGTCACAGACCATCAGGTCTTCTGTTATCTGTCCTGCCCATGTGCTGTCCTCCAGCAGATAACCTGGTCACAAACCATTAGGTCTTCTGTTATCTGTCCTGCCCATGTACTGTCCTCCAGCAGATAACCTCGTCACAAACCATCAGGTCTTCTGTTATCTGTCCTTCCCATGTACTGTCCTCCAGCAGATAATCGTCACAGACCATCAGGTCTTCTGTTATCAGCCCTTCCCATGTGCTGTCCTCCAGCAGATAACCTCGTCACAGACCATCAGGTCTCCTGTTATCTGTCCTTCCCAGGTACTGTCCTCCAGCAGATACCTCGTCACAGACCATCAGGTCTTCTGTTATCTGTCCTTCCCATGTACTGTCCTCCAGCAGATAACCTCGTCACAGACCATCAGGTCTTCTGTTATCAGCCCTTCCCATGTACTGTCCTCCAGCAGATAACCTCGCCACAGACCATCAGGTCTCCTGGAACCTGCATTTCTGCTGCCATTATCATTTCAAAAAAGAACCTTGCTTCCAGCAGGGACCTCTGCGTCCCAGGAGTCTCCCACAGACCTGAAACACATGAATCATAACACACACAAAACTCGCAAAATACCTCCCATCTAACGTCAGGTACAGACTCGGTCAAGTGTAGAGGTGGGAGAGCTTAGTCACACCTTCGTCTAAATCGATTACATTAACATGATGATGACAAGGGAGGAACACGAGGGGAAGGGGTACCACTTCCACGTCATACAGGGATCCTGCTCGACCCAGCCACCATCTGAAGGAGGACCGGCGTCACTAACCTGTTTGTACTCGCAAACATTCACGTCTCATTATGCAAATGTCACACACACACACACACACACACACACACACACATACACACACACACGAACAAAAAGTATTCGACCTACCTCTCTCTCTCTCTCTCTCCCCTCTCTCTCTCTCTCTCCAGCAGGAAGTGTAGGAGCAACACACACACGCACACTCACCCGTGTGTGGCAATAGGGAATCCAATCGCCCGACATAACGTTAATCGCCGACAAGGGTCAGAGTGCGGCGGCGGCGAGGGGGGTGGTCCAGCCAGCGTGACCCCCAGCGGGTCGGGTCCATCCTGGCACTCAGGGTCACATCCACTCCCCTCCTAGGCCACCAACACCAGCAGGACGAGTGCATGCAAGCACTCGGGGGGTCAGGTGGCGGTGCTCCCTGCCCCTAGCGAGGCCGTCATCACCCAGCCCCCAAGCACCTGCATCAAGCAGTACTTCCTTATTTACCCTGACAACACTACCCTGCCAATACCCGGCTCAATGGCAAGGTTGGCTTCCCTTCACCAAGCACGCCACGGCGGAATGAATTCAGAAAACAGGTTGAACGCACCTAAACCAAACACCTTGCATTCCTCCAGGTTCAGCTACAGACGACTGCTTCCTGTACACCAGAATCAACACCTCAGCCCGCCAGCGACGTGCTGGCACTTCCCTGTTGTGAGACACCAACACGCCTGCCACGCCACAACCAACACGCCTGCCACGCCACAACCAACCACAGACCCAGCTTGATATCGTCCCTAAACAAGCGCCAAGGCGTCATCCTCTGACCCACTGTTGACCTAAATCACCTTCGAATTATCATTCAAAAGAGAAAAACAGATCCTAAAGTCAACAATGGTCGGTGCCTCACCTGTAAAAGTCATGAATCATGAACCGACCACAGCGGAGTGTTCATGAGAGTTCTGGACAATTACCGTTCAAGGTGCACTTGGCCAACCAAGGTAGGACACTTTACAGCTAACCAACCAGCAACACGCTCCAGGCTGGCTGCCGTACGAGTCACCTGCGGTGCGTACGTGCGCGTCGCAAATGCGCAACAGCACGGCACGGTGAAACACTGGTTAAGTCCAGCACACTACCCCAGCCGAGCAAGGGGCTGTAGATCACACAGATGAGGGAACAATAGTAGAGAACGCTTGGCACACCACCTCACCCACCAAGTAGGTTGCAGAGCCAACAAACTTGTGTTCTCGTATTACGTAACCGTGTATCACCCTCCTGATATGGGTTAAACCCCATGTTAACCTTGTGTACAAGCGACCTATAATGTCCCATAATCTTGTGTCTATCTTACAAAGTCGTAATCAAACTCTGCGAGATATATACACCAAGAATCTTAGCAGTCAGTTAAGAATGAGATCGTAAAGCAATATTTGTCTGATCCATCGAAGTACACAGGTCACCTCTCTCTCTCTCTCTCTCTCTCTCTCTCTCTCTCTCTCTCTCTCTCTCTCTCTCTCTCGTCTGAGCCCTGTATCGGCTTCCGGCGCGCCGGATACGTCCTTGAGCGGCCAAGTGGCTGGCGATGGCACTTGACAGACGACGAAGACGAACGAGAGCTGATGGACAGCGACGAAGGACCACGGACGACAATGGATGTGTCGTTGGGCCACGACTAGAACGCTATGGCCAAGTCGTGTGGCCGGCCATCCACCGTCCCGGACGCCGGGGGAAACCTACATCATCACAAAACGTTTCAGGATACGTCATCTGTCCTGTTGTTAACGACGGCAGAAACGTCTGGCTGGAGCGCTACACTTCAGCCATTTTACATTATATATCAATGGAAGAAATGGACCATGTCATGTGTGTGGCCGCGAGGCAGGTGGAGGCAGGGCAGGAGAGGGCCGTGGTCAAGTCTGTTTCCTTCCTTACACAGCTCAATTTCAGCAGCCTCTTGCCTTCTCGTGCAACCGTGGAGCTAATCTTCGCCTTCTACCTAGTCTTCACTCAAGCACTGGACGACACGAAGACCTAATGACACACACACACACACACACACACACACTACCTCGAAGGAAATAAGCAACATGAACCTGTGTGTGAGAGAGGGTCTGAAGTCAGCATCGTGCCTAGCCTAACGCCAGAAAACCACTTCAGTAGAACGACGAAGGAGACCTACTGTCTACTTGCCAATATAAGAACTGCAAGTTAATTTATGGACAAGGAATGGTTCACTCAGTTCCTCGTGTGCTCTACGTAAGGTTAACACTAGGACATCCTTCACCAGTTTGGTCACCACAACTTAAGAAGCAAAAAAGGGATAATCATTTGTCACAGTCCAGAGGAGGACAACAAAAATGGTGCCAAAGGTTGATTAAAGGGAAAAGCTAGAGGACTAACACCTACCCAATATGGAGGAGAGAAGAGAGAAGGGTGACTTGATCACAACCTTTAAGTTTTCAATCCCGACTGATGACAGAGAGGAGGCAGTCGATATATGTAGGGTCAGGATGATCAGAGGTCATGAAACAGAGAGAGAACTCGTTAGTTACAAAAGATGGGAAGAAAATACTGCACCAGGATAAGAGCGGTGGATGAATGGAATAAATTGAAATGAGGAAAGAGTACATGAGCCAGGAGACAAGAGGTTACGAAGGTGTATGATACCAGAGAAGGTTCAATGGGTGGATGGAGGGCCACCACGAATGTAGTATAACTTCCCTCCCCGTACAGTACAGATGGGCAATCGCACACAGACCAGCCCACCAACATACAAAACAACCAAACAGCAAGCTGCATCATCACACTGGCGTATAAGCTAACCCAGCGAACACGGTCACCCAGTAAACCACCTCCGCAGGTTGGAAAAAAAAAAATAATAAAGACCAAAGTAATAATACCTCGTCTACCGTGGCATCTACGAGCGGCGTTGTGTGAACACAGCAGATGTTTGCATCGTATAATGCAGAGGAAAGGCAATGTGCGGCAGCCCGCCACACGTGTGTGTACCCAGGCGGGTCAGACGGGCCCAAGATGCGCTGGTCTCAACACCCTCCTGATGTGATCAGAAGGAGGAGCAGGAGGAGGAGCTGGAGGAGGTAGAAGAAGGAAGAAAAAAAAAAAAAAAAAAGAATAATAGAACAAAACAACGACTGGAATATAAATCTAGTCCAGCAATGTAGGTCAAAACAGCTGAGGTGAACCACAAGACAAGACAGACAAACATCTCCACACAGTTGGCGCGCACGTCGCGCCTGACGCCCAGAGACGCTGCGCACGCGTCTGCTGACGCACGCAACCCACAGCCACAGACAGACAGACAGAACACACGACGCTCAAACCTCCGCACCATCAACTTCGATTTCATTAACACACACACACACACACACACACAGACGAAGGATTTCATGGAACAGACAATCAACGGGCTCAAATCCACACAGATTACAGAGACAATACCACAGGATGATGTTATCTTGACGTTATCTTGATGTTATCTTGATGTTATCTTGACGTTATCTTGACGTTATCTTGACGTTATCTTGATGTTATCTTGACGTTATCTTGACGTTATCTAGATGTTATCTTGATGTTATCTTGATGTTATCTTGATGTTATCTTGACGTTATCTTGATGTTATCTTGATGTTATCTTGACGTTATCTAGATGTTATCTTGATGTTATCTTGATGTTATCTTGATGTTATCTTGACGTTATCTTGACGTTATCTTGATGTTATCTTGATGTTATCTTGACGTTATCTTGACGTTATCTTGATGTTATCTTGACGTTATCTTGACGTTATCTTGATGTTATCTTGACGTTATCTTGATGTTATCTTGACGTTATCTTGATGTTATCTTGACGTTATCTTGACGTTATCTTGACGTTATCTTGATGTTATCTTGATGTTATCTTGACGTTATCTTGATGTTATCTTGATGTTATCTTGATGTTATCTTGACGTTATCTTGACGTTATCTTGATGTTATCTTGATGTTATCTTGACGTTATCTTGATGTTATCTTGATGTTATCTTGACGTTATCTTGACGTTATCTAGATGTTATCTTGATGTTATCTTGATGTTATCTTGATGTTATCTTGACGTTATCTTGATGTTATCTTGATGTTATCTTCATGTTATCTTGACGTTATCTTGATGTTATCTTCATGTTATCTTGACGTTATCTAGATGTTATCTTGATGTTATCTTGATGTTATCTTGATGTTATCTTGACGTTATCTTGATGTTATCTTGATGTTATCTTCATGTTATCTTGACGTTATCTTGATGTTATCTTGATGTTATCTTCACAACTTTATCAGGAACGTGAAGGTAACCGTCAAGTGAGAGTAATTCATGATGATGATAACAATATGTGGTAGAAATTTGCATAATGGTCGTCCAAGGACCACGACCATGTGTTCTCTCGTGTGTAATTTCACCACACGACGTAACTGAAGACGGTATGACCCTTGCATATTGTGGCCTGACCTCTGACCCCGACCCTCAAGCGTCAGGTCAAAGGTCAGACCAACGTCTTGCTCAAGGATCGTACCTTCGTGTCTGAAGATCGTACCGTCGTGCTGAAGGATCGTACCGTCGCGTTACATGATCGTATCGTCGCGTTACATGATCGTACCGTCGTGTTACATGATCGTACCGTCGTGTTACATGATCGTACCGTCGTGCCCAACGCAACTCCTCAGTATACAAGCAGATAACAACAGGCCGGGGAGGTCTGCACCCCGCGGTACTGGTGCGCTGGTCTGAGGGAAACCTGCCACGGTGGGTAGAGAACTACGAGGAGGTAGAAAAACCTGCCAGGGGGGGTAGAGAACTAGGAGGAGGTAGAAAACCTGCCAGGGTGGGTAGAGAACTAGGAGGAGGTAGAAAACCTGCTAGGGTGAGTAGAGAACAAGGAGAGGTAGAAAACCTACAGTGGGGAGGGGGGGGGGGAGAAAACCTGACAAGGGTACTACCAGGGGGTTGAAAATCTAGAGAGTTGAGAACAGTGTTCTCCATACAGAAACCTATGGGGGTCTCAGGTTAAGGGAACCAAGCAATGGTTATCTCCCATGATGGGGGAGGCATTACAGCTCCCCAGGGGTGAGATGATGGGTGATAGCACCTCATGGATGACATCGTTCATCCGCCATGGGTGAGAGTGGGTGTCAGGTTCCCCCCGATGGATGAGGCATCCATCCGCCATGTGTGTGGTGTGTGTGTGTGCGTGTGTGTGTGTGTGTGTGTGTGTGTGTGTGTGTGTCTCCCCCGAGTGACGGGCGTCCTGCTGGATGGCTCCCATGGATGGGTATAGCGGGTGACCTTGGCGCATCTCTCCTCCCCACCCACACGACCCACCCACCCACACACACGACCCACCCTCCCTACCCACTAGTGATGATGCTAACACCTGTGCACTGTTGTTATATGTGAAATAACAGTGAACAAAAAGACCATGTGTCACTGTTGCTGAGGCTGCCTCCTAGCCTAGATCACTGCCACTGACCATGTGCGCACAGTTTCACTGCTGGACGCCTGGGGCTTTGTGCCACAACCTCGACCGACCGCTAACACGACTGCGCTTCCTCCTGCCATCACCTCCTTCCCGTCTCCCTCGTAATCCATGACGTCTTCGGCAGTCTGCCGGACGAGATGACCCCGGAGCAACCATCTACCCATCCTGAACACTACACGACTCGAACAGCAACAGATGACGTCATGATGAGGTCATCATGTAGTCAAGGATACGTCATTAAACACATTAATGAAGTGATAATGAGCTGGTACCACCGTGGGTGTACCTTACTGTAATCTTCCTGAAGACGGTAGCTTTCCAGGTTAGGTTTCCAGGAGAAAGACGACCTCCATACTCAGACTGATTCACGTTAGGTCGACAGCAAGCGCTGCTTGGTATATACTCAAGATACATGTATTCTCAATATCATTACTGCATACATACTCCAGATACATGTATTCTCAATATCATTACTGCATACATACTCCAGATACATGTATTCTCAATACCATGACTGGATACATACTTAAAATACATGTATTCTCAATACCAAGACTGGATACATACTTAAGATACATGAATTCTCAATACCATTCCGGATACATACTTAAGATACATGTATTCTCAGTACCATTACTGGATACATAATCATAAAACAGGTATTGTATTCTCATTAGTATTTTAGAACAAACTTAAAACCGAGCCAAATGGACCCAAAGATGTCCTTTAAGATGGTGAACCACATCCCAGACTCCCTCACACAAGTGAGCGAGACACTCCCGACTCCGGACCATCAGTACCACAAGAAAATGACAGCAAATTAGAGAAGAGGTCATTATGATCATGGGTTTTAATTAATGCCAAGAACACATCGGGAATACTTCCTTAACCAACCAACGCTTCGTTGGCTTGAATCTAATATCGCTGAGGTTTCACAACTTCCTGGAGATGTTGTAACGAGTGTTCTTTGATACCATAACAAGTGTTCTTGGTGTTATAATGAGTGTTCTTGGTGCCATACAGAGTGTTCTTGGTGATAACATAACTTCACATCAGTGTACCAGAAACCGGACTGACAGGCGCGAGACTGTAAACACCTGACCCTTCACATATGTTTTTATAAATGACAGTATCTTGCACAAGTGCCTACCACATGTAATACTGTGAGTCAATATCTGCCACAAATGCCCATGATCAGCCACACTTCATCTTGCACAAACCTCCACCATTTTCGCCACAGTTCCCCCTCACTGGCCACTACCACATCGCCGGCACAGCTCGACACGGCGACGCAACTGTACGACACAACCAACATTACATGGCCTCACCACCGACGTCAGAGCTGGGCTCAGGACCTTCCCTCGCTGTACGCCATTACAGGAATCACACTGGTCCATTTACCAGTCACTTTCTTCACTCTGTGCCACTTAACAAGGCATCAAGCTATGAGAGGGCATACGACCTTCTTCACTTACCCACACCCACTCACACCCAAAAAAAAAAAAAAAAAAAAAGAAAACACACACTCGACTGCCCTACTTCATCAAAATACTTTTGAAACTGTGAAATTGAGAACTGAAAAAGTTGTAATACAGGATGCTCCACACGGCCAAGATGCAGTACAGTAGCGTGGGGATTCCACCTCTGTGTGCAGACTGATAATACAAAGCGCTTGTGTTTCATCCCACAAGATGGTAATTATCATGTAATCGATCAACACGATTATCAATGCGGTCATCGCAATTCACCCCCCCCCCCCCCCGCTCTTACTCTGTCATAACCTTACAACCTTGACTGGCGCAGTGACCACAGCACAAGACGTGCGTCATAACCAGGTCATACAACACAGCTGTGACCTGCACCTACGGTCACAACCAAAACCAATTTCCAAACTGATCACTTTTTTTCTCTTTACAACTCACAGCTGGCTGGCTCTCTCTTCATCTCGCGAGAAGCGATAAAAGCCTGACCTCTGACCTCAAACCCTTTATAAACTTGACCTCAGTGACCAGGTCATCATACACAAGGGCGTCCGAGCACTTAGACTACAATTCTAATATTTTTCAGCAAATGATCTGTGTCTCTTACAATTATCCTGAGGTGGACCTTGGACGGCAGGATAAGTAAGTACACACTGCACACTCCCCAAGACCCACACCCACATCAATTCCTCAGCTTCCTCACCATTACATACTACGGAGGCATTGTTCGTCGCTGCATCTCATCCTCATCCCATTTACCCTCACTGGGGTTGCATTTCATCCATCTTGTATTAGAACATCTAAGTTTTCTTCGTCTTGGTGCCCCTGTGGGTGGAAGAATGCAATCCTCCTCACACCCAGGCGTTGCTTCCCTCAGTACCCTGTCATCATCTACAAACATATTCAGGTACGAGTCCAACTCTTCGGGTAGCAAGGCATGAGCACGGACCGAGAAGCACACGGGGTCCCAGAACGCAGCCCTGCCGCATGCCACTCGCGACCCCAACCCATCTCGAGAAGCGTCCCCTGATCGCGACAGCTCTGTTATTACTGAGAGTAATATCCTTAAGATATCCTGACACTATATCCGCAACTCACCGTGCATAGAGCTACGTACACACCTGTTGCGATCAAGCACAATACAGCCACGTTCTGTAACTACGATGCCCAGCGTGTAATGAGCCTTGACCTTCTTCGTATTACTGTCGATATTAACAACATACCGAGTGCCAGTATACTGTGTAACTGTATGACCATAAGGTAATGTAACACTGACCTTTCATACTGCTATCAGTGTTAACGACTGTACGCTACAGTCTCCTCTTTCAAACACACACCTCAGTGACCATGTGATGAATATGTGATTTGTATGTTGCAAGCTACGCTGTGTGCTGTTTCATATACATATCACAGTGAACATGTCATTTCTTTGTGTACATAATGTACCATCGTGTTCAAGGATCGTACCATCGTGTTCAAGGATCGTACCATCGTGTTCAAGGATCGTACCGTCGTGCTCAAGGATCGTACCATCGTGTTCAAGGATCGTACCATCGTGTTCAAGGATCGTACCATCGTGTTCAAGGATCGTACCATCGTGTTCAAGGATCGTACCATCGTGTTCAAGGATCGTACCATCGTGTTCAAGGATCGTACCATCGTGTTCAAGGATCGTACCATCGTGTTCAAGGATCGTACCATCGTGTTCAAGGATCGTACCATCGTGTTCAAGGATCGTACCATCGTGTTCAAGGATCGTACCATCGTGTTCAAGGATCGTACCATCGTGTTCAAGGATCGTACCATCGTGTTCAAGGATCGTACCATCGTGTTCAAGGATCGTACCATCGTGTTCAAGGATCGTACCATCGTGTTCAAGGATCGTACCATCGTGTTCAAGGATCGTACCATCGTGTTCAAGGATCGTACCATCGTGTTCAAGGATCGTACCATCGTGTTCAAGGATCGTACCATCGTGTTCAAGGATCGTACCATCGTGTTCAAGGATCGTACCATCGTGTTCAAGGATCGTACCATCGTGTTCAAGGATCGTACCATCGTGTTCAAGGATCGTACCATCGTGTTCAAGGATCGTACCGTCGTGCTCAAGGATCGTACCATCGTGTTCAAGGATCGTACCATCGTGTTCAAGGATCGTACCATCGTGTTCAAGGATCGTACCATCGTGTTCAAGGATCGTACCATCGTGTTCAAGGATCGTACCATCGTGTTCAAGGATCGTACCATCGTGTTCAAGGATCGTACCATCGTGTTCAAGGATCGTACCATCGTGTTCAAGGATCGTACCATCGTGTTCAAGGATCGTACCATCGTGTTCAAGGATCGTACCATCGTGTTCAAGGATCGTACCATCGTGTTCAAGGATCGTACCATCGTGTTCAAGGATCGTACCATCGTGTTCAAGGATCGTACCATCGTGTTCAAGGATCGTACCATCGTGTTCAAGGATCGTACCATCGTGTTCAAGGATCGTACCATCGTGTTCAAGGATCGTACCATCGTGTTCAAGGATCGTACCATCGTGTTCAAGGATCGTACCATCGTGTTCAAGGATCGTACCGTCGTGCTCAAGGATCGTACCATCGTGTTCAAGGATCGTACCATCGTGTTCAAGGATCGTACCATCGTGTTCAAGGATCGTACCATCGTGTTCAAGGATCGTACCATCGTGTTCAAGGATCGTACCATCGTGTTCAAGGATCGTACCATCGTGTTCAAGGATCGTACCATCGTGTTCAAGGATCGTACCATCGTGTTCAAGGATCGTACCATCGTGTTCAAGGATCGTACCATCGTGTTCAAGGATCGTACCATCGTGTTCAAGGATCGTACCATCGTGTTCAAGGATCGTACCATCGTGTTCAAGGATCGTACCATCGTGTTCAAGGATCGTACCATCGTGTTCAAGGATCGTACCATCGTGTTCAAGGATCGTACCGTCGTGCTCAAGGATCGTACCATCGTGTTCAAGGATCGTACCATCGTGTTCAAGGATCGTACCATCGTGTTCAAGGATCGTACCATCGTGTTCAAGGATCGTACCATCGTGTTCAAGGATCGTACCATCGTGTTCAAGGATCGTACCATCGTGTTCAAGGATCGTACCATCGTGTTCAAGGGTCGTACCGTCGTGTTCAAGGATCGTACCATCGTGTTCAAGGATCGTACCGTCGTGCTCAAGGATCGTACCATCGTGTTCAAGGATCGTACCATCGTGTTCAAGGATCGTACCGTCGTGCTCAAGGATCGTACCATCGTGTTCAAGGATCGTACCATCGTGTTCAAGGATCGTACCATCGTGTTCAAGGATCGTACCATCGTGTTCAAGGATCGTACCATCGTGTTCAAGGATCGTACCATCGTGTTCAAGGATCGTACCATCGTGTTCAAGGATCGTACCATCGTGTTCAAGGATCGTACCATCGTGTTCAAGGATCGTACCATCGTGTTCAAGGATCGTACCATCGTGTTCAAGGATCGTACCATCGTGTTCAAGGATCGTACCGTCGTGCTCAAGGATCGTACCATCGTGTTCAAGGATCGTACCATCGTGTTCAAGGATCGTACCATCGTGTTCAAGGATCGTACCATCGTGTTCAAGGATCGTACCATCGTGTTCAAGGATCGTACCATCGTGTTCAAGGATCGTACCATCGTGTTCAAGGATCGTACCATCGTGTTCAAGGATCGTACCATCGTGTTCAAGGATCGTACCATCGTGTTCAAGGATCGTACCATCGTGTTCAAGGATCGTACCATCGTGTTCAAGGATCGTACCATCGTGTTCAAGGATCGTACCATCGTGTTCAAGGATCGTACCATCGTGTTCAAGGATCGTACCATCGTGTTCAAGGATCGTACCATCGTGTTCAAGGATCGTACCATCGTGTTCAAGGATCGTACCATCGTGTTCAAGGATCGTACCATCGTGTTCAAGGATCGTACCATCGTGTTCAAGGATCGTACCATCGTGTTCAAGGATCGTACCATCGTGTTCAAGGATCGTACCATCGTGTTCAAGGATCGTACCATCGTGTTCAAGGATCGTACCATCGTGTTCAAGGATCGTACCATCGTGTTCAAGGATCGTACCATCGTGTTCAAGGATCGTACCATCGTGTTCAAGGATCGTACCATCGTGTTCAAGGATCGTACCGTCGTGCTCAAGGATCGTACCATCGTGTTCAAGGATCGTACCATCGTGTTCAAGGATCGTACCATCGTGTTCAAGGATCGTACCATCGTGTTCAAGGATCGTACCATCGTGTTCAAGGATCGTACCATCGTGTTCAAGGATCGTACCATCGTGTTCAAGGATCGTACCATCGTGTTCAAGGATCGTACCATCGTGTTCAAGGATCGTACCATCGTGTTCAAGGATCGTACCATCGTGTTCAAGGATCGTACCGTCGTGCTCAAGGATCGTACCATCGTGTTCAAGGATCGTACCGTCGTGCTCAAGGATCGTACCATCGTGTTCAAGGATCGTACCATCGTGTTCAAGGATCGTACCATCGTGTTCAAGGATCGTACCATCGTGTTCAAGGATCGTACCATCGTGTTCAAGGATCGTACCATCGTGTTCAAGGATCGTACCATCGTGTTCAAGGATCGTACCATCGTGTTCAAGGATCGTACCATCGTGTTCAAGGATCGTACCATCGTGTTCAAGGATCGTACCATCGTGTTCAAGGATCGTACCATCGTGTTCAAGGATCGTACCATCGTGTTCAAGGATCGTACCATCGTGTTCAAGGATCGTACCATCGTGTTCAAGGATCGTACCGTCGTGCTCAAGGATCGTACCATCGTGTTCAAGGATCGTACCATCGTGTTCAAGGATCGTACCATCGTGTTCAAGGATCGTACCATCGTGTTCAAGGATCGTACCATCGTGTTCAAGGATCGTACCATCGTGTTCAAGGATCGTACCATCGTGTTCAAGGATCGTACCATCGTGTTCAAGGATCGTACCATCGTGTTCAAGGATCGTACCATCGTGTTCAAGGATCGTACCATCGTGTTCAAGGATCGTACCATCGTGTTCAAGGATCGTACCATCGTGTTCAAGGATCGTACCGTCGTGCTCAAGGATCGTACCATCGTGTTCAAGGATCGTACCATCGTGTTCAAGGATCGTACCATCGTGTTCAAGGATCGTACCATCGTGTTCAAGGATCGTACCATCGTGTTCAAGGATCGTACCGTCGTGCTCAAGGATCGTACCATCGTGTTCAAGGATCGTACCATCGTGTTCAAGGATCGTACCATCGTGTTCAAGGATCGTACCATCGTGTTCAAGGATCGTACCATCGTGTTCAAGGATCGTACCATCGTGTTCAAGGATCGTACCATCGTGTTCAAGGATCGTACCATCGTGTTCAAGGATCGTACCATCGTGTTCAAGGATCGTACCATCGTGTTCAAGGATCGTACCATCGTGTTCAAGGATCGTACCATCGTGTTCAAGGATCGTACCATCGTGTTCAAGGATCGTACCATCGTGTTCAAGGATCGTACCATCGTGTTCAAGGATCGTACCATCGTGTTCAAGGATCGTACCATCGTGTTCAAGGATCGTACCATCGTGTTCAAGGATCGTACCATCGTGTTCAAGGATCGTACCATCGTGTTCAAGGATCGTACCATCGTGTTCAAGGATCGTACC
This sequence comes from Panulirus ornatus, assembly GCF_036320965.1. Classification (NCBI taxonomy): domain Eukaryota; kingdom Metazoa; phylum Arthropoda; class Malacostraca; order Decapoda; family Palinuridae; genus Panulirus; species Panulirus ornatus. The sequence goes on along the minus strand of NC_092289.1, from coordinate 2,169,551 downwards.
ATCGTGTTCAAGGATCGTACCATCGTGTTCAAGGATCGTACCATCGTGTTCAAGGATCGTACCATCGTGTTCAAGGATCGTACCATCGTGTTCAAGGATCGTACCATCGTGTTCAAGGATCGTACCGTCGTGCTCAAGGATCGTACCATCGTGTTCAAGGATCGTACCATCGTGTTCAAGGATCGTACCATCGTGTTCAAGGATCGTACCATCGTGTTCAAGGATCGTACCATCGTGTTCAAGGATCGTACCATCGTGTTCAAGGATCGTACCATCGTGTTCAAGGATCGTACCATCGTGTTCAAGGATCGTACCATCGTGTTCAAGGATCGTACCGTCGTGCTCAAGGATCGTACCATCGTGTTCAAGGATCGTACCATCGTGTTCAAGGATCGTACCATCGTGTTCAAGGATCGTACCATCGTGTTCAAGGATCGTACCATCGTGTTCAAGGATCGTACCATCGTGTTCAAGGATCGTACCATCGTGTTCAAGGATCGTACCATCGTGTTCAAGGATCGTACCATCGTGTTCAAGGATCGTACCATCGTGTTCAAGGATCGTACCATCGTGTTCAAGGATCGTACCATCGTGTTCAAGGATCGTACCATCGTGTTCAAGGATCGTACCATCGTGTTCAAGGATCGTACCATCGTGTTCAAGGATCGTACCATCGTGTTCAAGGATCGTACCATCGTGTTCAAGGATCGTACCATCGTGTTCAAGGATCGTACCATCGTGTTCAAGGATCGTACCATCGTGTTCAAGGATCGTACCATCGTGTTCAAGGATCGTACCATCGTGTTCAAGGATCGTACCATCGTGTTCAAGGATCGTACCATCGTGTTCAAGGATCGTACCGTCGTGCTCAAGGATCGTACCATCGTGTTCAAGGATCGTACCATCGTGTTCAAGGATCGTACCATCGTGCTTAAGGATCGTACGGTCGTGGTCAAGGATCGTATCGTCGTGCTCAAGGGTCGTACAGTAGTGGTCAAGGATCGTACCATCGTGGTCAAGGGTCGTACCGTCGTGGTCAAGGGGTTGGGACTGCATGAATAAATCCAGACAACATTTACATCACCACAGTTACAATTCATGAGCCAGGATGGATCCCTCAATCTTGCTCCCATTAGTCAGTATCTCAGCCACAGGAGGACAACGTCTCTTCGTGTGTGGGAGTTCGGGAGTAACTGGCACATCCACTCCCACCCAACCTGCACCAACACCCCACCTACAAGTGGCACTCCACCGACACCCGTGACACTTACATCCCACCTACACCCCTGACAATAACACCTCCCTCCCCCCTTCCTCCTCCACCTACACCCAACGCACTGACACCCCCCCCCCCACCCACACCCGCGGTACAGTTAGATCTGGGCGAGTGATTAGCCTGAGGAGGGGGGAGGGGGGGAGAGGGGGTGGTCCAGAGCCAGCCCTGGAGATCACCTGGCCAGCGTCCAGCGGTGGCCACGCCTCTACCTTGGCCAATAAAGGTCAACCCAGAACAAGGCTGTTGTCTTCCACCTACACCCACCCACCACCACCGCCGCCGCACAAAACGCGACTCTGTTACACGAAGGATAAACTGATCCCTGGAGGGAGGCTTTTAAACCCTCCTCCTCCTCCCTCCTCCTCCTCCGGCAAAAAAAAAAAAAAAAAAAAAAAACACTGAAGTATAACAGTGTAACAAAAGCGCCACTGGAACCATACCCTGTTTTCTACGGTAATCAACAATGGCAAGAGGGGTACCACAACCCATTTCCTATGACAGGTAAGATGGGCATGAGAGGTACCATACCCCGCTTTCTATGGCAAGAATGAAAAAGAAAAGACACCATACTCCACTTTCTACAGTAATCAAGATAGGCAAGAAAGGTACCACACCCCATTTTCTGTGGAAGTTAAGATGGGCACGAGAGGTACCATACCTCACTTTCTATGGCAAGAAAGAAAAAGAAAGGACACCATACTCCACTTTCTACAGTAATTAAGATAGGCAGAAAAGGTACCACACCCCATTTTCTACAGTAGCTACGAAAGGCAAGAGGGGCATCCCACACCACTTTGGTGTGTGCGAGGTCGCCTTCTACAGGCATGAAGGACGGGGTGGTGAAGGAGGGGCGTCCGGGAGCGACGCTGAGGGTGTCCTTGCCTGGCGCCAGGGGAGCCCACCCTCCCCCGCGGCCTCTGGCCTATCGAGAGGGAGGTGGACAGTAAACACACACACACACACACACACACACACACACACACACACACAGCCATGCGGAACTCCACCAGACATGAAGCACCCTCCCCCTCCCCACCCAAGCAGGGGTCACTCGCCCTCACACACACACACACACACACACACACACACACACCCACCCTTATAGTCACGTGACCCTGCCCCCCCCCCCCCAGCAGGCTACCACATCTAGTCATCCACTATCAACAATACTATATTCTTAATACAATATTCAGACAGTTTCAGAGCGGTACAAGTAAATCGTAATCAGCCACCCATCTAGAATTCCATCATCTTATAGAATTGGATTTTAAATATGCACAAACGTTCCGGTCTGTGTCGTAAAACGTTTGTGGTGGAATGGCATTCGTGGAGGAAACGTTCGTGTGGCCCATGGTGATGCACAACGACCATCCACGTGACGTGCAGACGACGGTATGACGTGTGTGTGTGTGTGTGTGTGTGTGTGTGTGTGTGTGTGTGTGTGTGTGTGTGAACGTTCCATCAGCTTCACGAGCGTTGCTATGATGCATCCCTGATCTGTCAGGCTGTTTGAGGCCGTGGGCGTGAGACCCACACACACACACACACACACATCCTCAACACAACTTGCCGGATCAGACAGATGTCTTGGTACCTGGCCACACTTGGTCTCCAGGTTCTCCACACAGGTGTCAATATACACAGCTGGGCCCCTGACCATGGTTCGAGACCACGAAATCATATAAACTTTGGCTCTACACAGCTTCAGGCCCGGAAATTATATAAACTTTGGCTGTACTTTGGTAACCTTTTGATCAGTCAGAAGACCTGACTAGTTTCGAACATACGCTGGACTCCTGGTCTTCAAGACTCGCCCTTGTGTACATTATGATACTTCTTCGCCGCCCGCGTTACCGGACTCCGCCCCACTTGAGGCTACACCGCGAGTGAAGAGTCACTTTGGCCAGACTGTATCACTGGGAGTACAGACTCACTCGTGAGAGGAGAACTCCTCACTCCAAAGGAGTCCACCTTACCCGGGTCCTGGAAGTAACGCAGGCTTGGGTCACAAGAACCTTGAGAAAGTCCCTTGATAACACCAGAACTGCATCATAGAAATCTATCTTGAGGTAATCATAAACAAATAAATAAATAAGCAAATAAGTAAATAAATAAATAGATATTTAAATATCCCCGTCTGCGTCTCAGGCAGTGGCCTAACGACCTTCGATAATTTCCAATCTGTGTGGTTCCCAGCAGTTCGTGTGGGCTAGGATACATCTCTACAGTGTTCCCGACTCAAGACCATATCCCCCCACAGTGAAGTGTGGGCGTTGTTACCCACAACACCAGTGTTGTATCACCAGTGTGGGGGTTTGTAAGTACCTTAGAAAGCAGTGTTATTATCACCGGTTTTTCTGTTTTTTTTTTTGCTTCTCTCGTCTTGCAGGTTCGCAGAGGCCAGCCTGCTGTTGATGCTTGAGGCCAAGCTGTGGTCGCTGGAGTAGGAGGAGGAAGGACAGACCCTCACAGACGTAATCCCTCACAGGTGGTTAACAATGCACTTCCTCATCAATTTGCTTCAGGTATCCTCTCCTCGCTCTTACTCGTTTTTTCTTTCCTCTGCGCTAGTACTTATCCACTTCAGCCAATACGTTAACTATGGAATCTTTGGTCAATTCAAAGTGTTCCTCCCACAGCTTTACCAAAAACCTTTGTGTGTGTGTGTGTGTGTGTGTGTGTGTGTGTGTGTGTGTGTGTGTGTGTGTGTGTGTGTGTGTGTGACCTAATTTACTCCGGACAGAGAGCGAAGTTCAGCCTTGCATCCATTAGACCAACAAGCTGCCTTAATAACGCGTGACCTCTGACCTAACAGTCCGCCGGCCGGGCGGCACCACAACCATTGTTCCCTGGCAGTAACAGGGAACCACACACACACACACACACACACACACACACACACACACACACACAGCCACCTCCAGCCTCACGGAACACGTAAGTAACATCGACGATCACAGGGTACTAGGGTCATTAAGTATTATGGAAAAGTAACTTTAACTATTACAAAACCCAAGTATCATGGAACACAAGAGTAATTCTAAAATATCATGGAACACAAGAGTAATTCTAAAATATCATGGAACACAAGAGTAATTCTAAAATATCATGGAACACAAGAGTAATTCTAAAATATCATGGAACACAAAAGTAATTCTAAAATATCATGGAACACAAGAGTAATTCTAAAATATCATGGAACACAAACGTAATTCTAAACATCACAGAAGAAACACGGAACATACGCATCACGGAACACACATGGAGAAGAAGTAAGGATTCGGGTAAGACGGCCTGACCTCTGACCTAACCCTTGAGGGCCAGGTCAAACGCCAGGCCATCATACCCAAGGGTCATACCGCACCGTCGTGGTTCAGGGCAGTACCGTCCTGCTCAAGACACGACCGTCGCTGTTCAGAATCGTGGCGTCGTGTGGCGACGGAGCCGTACCACCAGGCCCAAAAGGGCTGCACCATCACTACACGGTGAAGGGGAAGACCACCACCCCGCCATAGGTCGTGGACACCAGCAGGAGTCTTCCGCCTCCCGCTGATGCCAAGGAAATCCGACCCATATATATGTATATACACACCCGGAGACCCTACGTTCTGGCAGCATTCTCCCCCTTTCATTACGACCACTCAAACCCCTTGATGACGTTTATCTACCCCCCCACCCAACCCCCACCACCCCTCCCCTCGGAGTAAGACGCCTTTAACTTCAAGAGGTTAAGTCATCGTCTTTAAGGGGGGGGGGGGTCACGTCGTCGAACTCAAAGGAGTCAAATATGATCGACCACCGAGGGGTTTAAGGCCTCGTCTTCAAGGGGTTTGGTCGTCCTCAATGGGCCTTAAGTCATGGTCCTCAAGTTGTTAAGTCCTTGTACTCCACTGGTCATGTACTGGCTAAAACTTTCACTCCTGACTAAGCGTATTTAGCCAACAGCAGCCTCGTGACTTACGGAACCTCTAAACTGACCCATATTACTTAAGACTTGAGTTTAACTTCATGGCTGTGCAATGGCTAACACCTGGGAGAATTGTAGTAACAGCACCACCGCACTACTGAAGAAGCAATACATATACAACACTCGTGAAGAGGATTCGTCCTCTCATATATCTCCACAACCCCTGCTTCAGCAACAGTGCTACCCCTTCCGTAACATTTGCCCTGACTTTATCCCTATGACACCCCTACAGCATTCCTCCACCTTCCCCTTTACTTCTGCTTCGCTTAGAACTCTACGAGTCTGGTTAATGTCCGCATGTCAGTGATTTTGTGGTGGTCTTTGTGCTGATGTCTGAGGCTGTGGTAGTCTGGTGGTGTTGTTTGTGGCTTAGGTGGCGTAGTGGAACTGTTTGTGGCTGTGGTGGTCTGGAGTGGGTTGTGGTGATCTAAAGTGGGTTGTAGTGATCTGTGGTGGGTTGTGGTGATCTGGAGTGGGTTGTGGTGATCTGGAGTGGGTTGTGGTGGTCTGGAGTGGGTTGTGGTGGTCTTGAGTGGGTTGTGGTGATCTGGAGTGGGTTGTGGTGATCTGGAGTGGGTTGTGGTGGGTTGGAAGATGTGTGAAAAAAGCCGCTCGGGAGGGCGAGAGTTTAACTAACTTTTTTTAACGCGTTCACAAAAATGTCCTGCATCCGGCGACGCTGATTCACGATTACGACGGAAAATAAGGACCAGCTGCTGTAAACACACACACACACACACACACACACACACACACAGAACACCTTGAAGCCTGAACACACTCACGAGAGCTCCAGTCGTCCATCGACGTACAGACGACACAATGTTTACCCTAGCTTTGTGCATCTCCTTCAAAATACACCACAGATATATCACTAATACACACACACACACACACACCCCAGGCTGCCGGGGGTATATAAATAAAGGCACCGCAAACACGCACTTACAGATAACCACCAACATACCCCATACCTCCAAACGCACTTGATTCCTCTCCCATTTCAAACTGTCCCCTTCCCTGTCCCACCTCTTCTTCCTCTCCTCTAACCACCTTAGTGAAAGAAAGGGGAGGGAGATGGGGTGAGGGAGAATGGTGCATGACGTGGCGTCATGCGCCTGGCCTTATATGCGGGCCAAAGCTTATCCTAACCAACAGGGTTAAGAATGACAAAACTCCATTTTTAAGTCCATGTTCCTAATGAAGCTTAATTGACACACACACACATATATATATATATACATACATACACACACACACACACACACATATATATATATATATATATATATATATATATATATATATATATATATATATATATATATATATATATATATATATATATATTAAACGTGTCTGGCGCAATATTTCGAAAACCACAAAACATTAAACAATTTACCAGTAATGGCGGGACTGGAACACTCGTGTTGCTTAACTTTAAACCAATCACTTTACTTTTCTCGTACTGAACCGAGAGAGGGGAAAATCATTTCCAATTAAGGAGGAGTTATGTGGTTGGCGGTGGTGGCGGTGGTGAAGGAAATGTTGTGTGGTGGCCCAGGGGGGAGGAGGGAGGGTGGGGTGGGGGTGGGTTAGGCGGGGCAAGACCACAGAATGTCGCCACGTTGACCTTCACTCTACCACACCAACCTGACCTTAACCCTGACCACATCAACTGTTGCTACAGCCACATCAACCTTGACCTTCACTATGACCACATCAACTGTTGCTACAGCCACATCGACCTTGACCTTCACTATGACCACATCAACCGTTGCTACAGCCACATCAACCTTGACCTTGACCACATCAACTGTTGCTACAGCCACATCAACTCGGTGTAGTGTGACGTCATGATCTCCAACCATCACAATCAACCAACTTCGTTCATCATGTTCACCGAAGACATTTCATGATCACTTCCAAGAGTTGCAGGTGATCTAAGAACATGTCATACTCACTGTGGGAGAATTGTGATACTCGCTTGGCCAATTCTACTGCGAGTGTCCCATGTTTCTCCCAGAGCAGTATACGGTGAGTGCATAACCCTCAGTTGAAATGGCTCATGTTCACGATGTTCCACGCTTGTTATGGATGTTCTACGTGAAGAACACGCGTGCATAACGTTCAGAAAGACACTGACTCAAACAACATCGTGTTGAAGAGGAACAATAACAAATATATAACAGCAGGAACAGCAAGATAAAGAAAATAATAAAGAAAGAAAGAAAGAAGAGGAGGACGAAGATGATAGGAACCAAAACATAACCAGAAGATGAGTTATGATAAGCCAAGTTGTGGGCGAGACACCACGACACCAAGAGGTCCAGGACCCCAACCAATCACGGCCCGCCTCCGTAACGAGCAGTTGGTGCGATCACCCCATGCAGGCCAGCAGCCCGCTTGTGCCTGCTTGGACAAGCAGATGGGAGCAGGTCACACGCACACTGTCGCATTTAAAAATCACCCTACACACACGATCCCCTGTGTGTGTGTGTGTGCGGCGCTACGATACTTGGGTACGATAGCATGACCTCTGACCCCGACCCTGAAGAGCAGGGTCAGAGGCCGGCCACTTCAGGGTGCTGGAGGGGCCCGGTACCATCGTGGTGTACGGGTCACACCCCTAAAAACCCAAGCTCAGGCGAGAGCACGGAGGGGGGCCTCCTCCTCCTCGCTGTGCTCCCCCACCCCTCCTCCTCCTCCTCAGCTGACCTGGCCAGCACCCACATCAATAATTCATGCCACGGCATCAATGACCCGTATACACAAGGCACATATAAAATCCTCATCCCAAATATAGAAAAGCAAACTTGAAAGCATCTTTTCTTTTTCATAGTTTATCATATTTAACCTTCTAATTCATAAACCATCTTTTCATCGTATACCGTATTTAATCTTATTAATCCCTGATTTAAAACAAGTATGTCTCTAGGCACTGGAATATATATATATATATATATATATATATATATATATATATATATATATATATATATATATATATATATATATATATATATCATACTCTTAGACTCAATAGCATTTTATTGTTTGTTTGTTTGTTTGTTTTTCTACTTCCAACCACACGTTTTGCTGCATCAGATAAAAAGAGTGTCAAGTACATGTCCTACATTCATTTTCACTTTATTCTCGAGATAAATGAGACGTTTTGGGCTCACGAACAAAGCCCATCTTCAGCCATATTAATTATAGATGACACAACACCACAATATATAGAACAAGAATAAATGACTTTTTAAAGTGGTACAAATGAGAGCAAGAACGTACATATTATATATATATATATATATATATATATATATATATATATATATATATATATATATATATATATATATATATAGAGAGAGAGAGAGAGAGAGAGAGAGAGAGAGAGAGAGAGAGAGAGAGAGAGAGCACCATGCTGGCTGGTGTGTGCACCAAGTAGTGAACATCATCACTACAGCTAAAATGGTACAGGACAGCTTAGCTTGACCTCTCAGTACATAACCCTCTTGCCATCAAGGTACATGATGGCCCGACATTTGAAGGGTAAGGTCAAAGGTAAGACTGTAATAACATCTAAGGGTCGGTGTCGTCGAGGTCAAGGGTCGTGGCATCGTGGTCAAAGGTCGTAGCGTCGTGGTCAAGGGTCATGGCGTCGTGGTCAAGGGTCGTGGCGTCGTGGTAAAGGGTCGTGGCGTCGTGGTCAAGGGTCGTGGCGTCGTGGTCAAGGGTCGTGGCGTCGTGGTCAAGGGTCGTGCTGGAGTCATCGTCATAAAGAGAATCACATCAGAGCAACGTGGAGCGGCTGGTGGTGGTGGTGGGGTGAGGAGGAGGAGGTAGCAGGAAGAGGAGCAGGAGGAGGAGGTAGTAGGAGGAGGAGGAGGTAGCAGGAGGAGGAGCAGGAGGAGGAGGAGGTAGCAGGAGGAGGAGGAGGAGGAGGAAGAGGAGGAGCAGGAGGAGGTAGCAGGAGGAAGAGCAGGAGGAGGAGCAGGAGGAGGAGCAGGAGGAGGAGGTAGCAGGAGGAGGAGGTAGCAGGAGGAGGAGCAGGAGGAGGAGGAGGTAGTAGGAGGTAGCAGGAGTAGCAGGAGGAGGAGGAGGAGGAGGAGGAGGAGGAGGAGGAGGAGGAGGAGGAGGAGGTAGCAGGAGGAGGAGCAGGAGGTAGCAGGAGGAGGAGGAGGACCCTGTCTGGCGTCACTCCCTGGCCCAGGGTAACTGTTCGTCAACTCAAGAGCACCTGTTCCTCTCTCCCCCCAGCTGCTCCTGTTGCTATCTTGCTGACCACTGCGCTATACTCACACGACCTCCCCCTCAACCACTCCAGCCTCTTAATCAGTGACAGACAACATCACTAAACTACCGTCAACTACCCAACAACATCATACATACCTCAGGTGTCTCCCTGGCTACACCGTCAGGTCCCACGTACCTGTAAAAAGGAAAGCAAGACGTTACAAGAAATACACTGAAGTACCAAGCTCCCTCAGGGAGTGTACTAATACACCGCTTGCAAGCACGGTCAAGCACCTAGCAGTGCCTGCAATCACAACCCAGCACGCGCAGGATTATTGACATGAACACGAGGGTAAAAACAGAACCATTTTTGCATCTGCTGGACGAATTCGGCGTCTGAAATTGTTGAAAGGGTTTGAGGAACTTGCCAGCAGTGTTTACACGTGTGGATATAATCTTAAGACTGTGGGGTGGGGTGTGTGGGGGTGTGGGGAGTGTGTGGGGAGTAAGGGTGGGGTGTGTGGGGTGGGGTGTGTTGGCTGCTGGAGAGAAAGTGACCTTGGCTGTCTGACTGGGCCCCAGGCCGCCTATATATAGTTTATGCTGTTCATGGACTCATGGGCCGAGTCACCTGCTCTTCATGCACCAGGTGACACACTTAACACACACACACACACACACACACACACACACACACCAGAGAGAGAGAGAGAGAGAGAGAGAGAGAGAGAGAGAGAGAGAGAGAGAGAGAGAGAGAGAGAGAGAGAGAGAGCAGCTGGTGCAGGAGAAACGATAATGCAAGTCTAATTCTTGGGTGTTACATAGATTACACAAGCCCAAGGTCCGAGCGAGGTGGTCTGGCCTTCATACTTTAAAAAAACACAAAATCTAGTCCCCTTCAAAGCCACGCAAGAAAAAGAACGCAAAGTAAACGCTCTCTCCCCACCCTCCACTCCCTCAGGCAAACCCGCCGAACGCAATACAAGAGATTGAGGAAAAAAAAAATACCTTGCAAGATTAATATGCCTGAAGGAACTTTTTTACAGAAGAGTCATAAGGCAGAATGGACGTGAGTATCTCATGCGTCCTATGATCATCATGATCATCGGCGTGCGACCCTTCTCCCATGTTTTGTTATGAAGATAACAGCGATGACAAACTTGAGCTCCAGCCTCGCGACTTACCATATCACTCCCGATTTTGAGGGATGATACGAGTCATTCTTGCGACGCAGGTTCATCAATGTTGGTTGTGTTACCATAGAGAAGTCGACATAATATATACCACTACGTTATGAAGATTAAGTCAATGCATTGTTCAATACTGCAGAAGGACAGGTGATGACCATACGTAATTTTGAAAACATCGTGCCAGTCTTGCTCTGAACATGTTCTGGGAGCTTATTCCACGCGTCAATAATACCGATGATGTGGAAATATTTCGTACAATACAGTTTTAGTCCAATTCCTCTCGTTGGTAGAGATGGCACGACTGTAAAGAAATTTTCAATAGCGATGTTGTTCAATCCCTTAAGTATTTCAAAACCCCATTGATACGCACTGCTTCTAATCTAAGAACATCCTTGCTTGTATGTATGAGAGAGAGAGAGAGAGAGAGAGAGAGAGAGAGAGAGAGAGAGAGAGAGAGAGAGAGAGAGAGAGAGAGAGGTGGGGTCTAACTAGACTTAAGTACAGTGGCAATATCACATCCTCGCTTTTGCATGAAAAGTTTCTGTTAATAAATCCTAACATCCTATCTCCTTCCTTGACAGCATCCTTACAATGCTGGGGGTGTCCTTTATCTTGTGGCCCATTAGTTCATAAGACAATCTTTTGCTGAAGTTTCCTACTTGCAACTGCTGACATTTATTTAACGTTAAATGGTATATGCCATTTTCTAGATAATGCAGTTAGTTAATCTTGATCCTCTTGTACTCTTAGAGTATTATGTTAAGTTAACATGGCACTGCTGGTCTTTGTGTCATCTGCAAATGTCAGCCTTACATCAATATCGTTAGTAAACATGGTAAAAAGTATAGGCCCCAAGACGAATCCCTGGGGGGACTCCACTCGTCATGGGTGACCACGGTAATAATTCACCATTCATTACGACTCTTTGCCTCCTTATCACGTACCAAGGCTTCTTCAATCCAGTTCTGTTACGCAACTAGTAATCTCCAGGATCCAGACTTGATGCATCTTATTAATGTGGGGGATTTTGTCGAATGGTTTCTGGAAGTCCGGGAATATAATAATATCCATTGCTTTTCTCTTGTCGTGGGTACTGAATACCCTATGATAAAATTCTAAGAGGTTTGTAAGGTATGATCTGTGCCTTCAAAAACCATGTTGTGTATTATTGATTCTTTTTTTTTTTTTTTTTGCCGGTAAGGTACGATTTTATCTTTAATAATCGACTCCAGAAGTTGACATAAACTTGATGCGAGGCTAATCGGACGATAACTGCCAGGCATTACACGACTTCCCTTTTCGAATGTGAGATGAACGCCTCGTACTCTCCAGTCCTGAGCTACCGTATTGCATCCTGTTCCATCAAGGAGACATGTGTTAAAAATACAGGTTGAGAGTTTGGTAATGTCGTGTTTGACGTTTTCAATTACTCGTGGATGTAAACGCTCAGGACCTGGGCTTTGATTAGCCTTCAACTTCATCGTGTTAGCGCTTCTCCAACTGTGATGGTAATGACACTATCGTGTGAGTGCTGTTTATCATCGTCTCAAAATGCGTGTCGGTGTATCCTAGAGTAAACAGAGAACTGAAAAACTTGTTTAGTGTTGTTGTTATTATCTAAAATGGGTTCCCCATCTTCATTTATTAAGGGTCTAATCCCATTCCTTTATATGTTTCTTATAAATATATCAAATACAATAAGGTCTCTACTACCACCTTTTGCAATACATACTTTATAGCCTTTCTGACTTGCAGGTCTTTTGACGTTTCTTCTGACTGTGGTAAACTGCGTGGCAATATCTGGGTCACAGTCTGACCGCCTAAGCTCGTTCAGGTCATTTCTGTGCCGTCGGGCTGAATTTACGATATCTGGGAGTATCATCCAGCCCTGATGTTGGTTTGACTGTTTCTGTCATGCATGTGAATGAAGGTGTCCTGTTGGTGAATAAACTGACGCTTAAAACTGGCCCATAATTCCTCTGGGACATGAACCAACAGGGGTGAGATGCGTCGCCCAATCCATCAAAATCCGCCCCTTCCAAGTTGTGGTCATCACACTGTTCTTCAGGAAGTCGGTTTGGATCATAACATCGAACCTACTATGTTGTCGTCACAAGTGCCTTTTAGAGTTCACCAAACGCGGGTACAAGTTACATAGCATTCTCGAGATGCAAGAACTCCAGTATATCAAACTCTCTCGTCGGCTCTGGGAAGGTCTGGTACAGAAAACTATCTTCGACAAGGTGATAAGTCTGGTAGACTCACTTTCTACACCCGAGATGAGTGGGGGCCATTTGATCCCTGGAAGGTTAAAAATCCTCCTCAGAATGAGCGAGTCTTCATCCTGTGTTGCTCGCTGTAAACTCTCGTACATGACAGTGTCTACACCTGCTGGCAGACTAGGGCGTCTAATATACGAGGTTTATGTAATGTTTGGGAAACTGTGTTTATCTGACCGCACGAGTGATGAACAACAGCAGATGGTGTTGTATGAGTTTCCATGGCAATTAAAGATTTTACATACAATGCAGTAGCGCCTCCTCGACCGTCTCCACCTCTAAAGAAAAACTGTAGTCTGGCATATTGTACTCGCTCATCACAACGTTGTATCTAGTGTTCAACCAATGATATTCAAGTCTTCAGTGTTTACCAAACAATGCAATGCACCAGTCTTGCTCCGGACAGTTTCTTCCGTGTGATGACGGGTCGTATGGATTTGGTGACCGGCTATATCCAGATCGAGGCGTGTCTGGTGGGGTGTGGGGAAGGCAAGGACTCGATCCGACCTCCCTGCGTAACGTATGACCTGGCCTGACCACAACCATGATCCTTACCCTGCATTTGTGAGGCCATTTCATCTTTCCATCGCACGACTGAGAGAGACTGACTACGTCTCCTTCAAGCCTGGGGAGACGGCTGAGGTGTGGCAGGGTCACTGAGGGAGGGAGGGAGGGGACCGGAAAGGGAGAGTGGAACACTTGGCAGGGAGAGGGAGTTCCCTGGGTCTACCCACAGGCCAACTTCCCCAGACTCGCGGGCCAACACGGGCCCCCCTGCCCCCCTCCTGCTGACGTCACGTCTACCACCACCTCCACAGCAGCCAGTAACAACCACAGCACAGGGATGCCAGCCCCATCATCCCCAGACCCAACCCCAGGGGAAGGCCCACTCCACCATCACCCCACCTGACCCCCAACCATCAGGCCAGAGACCACATGATCGTACCCCAAAGGTCATATCATCGTTAAGGGTCGCATCATCATGGTTAATGGTCGTACAGTCGTCCTTAAGACAGTACCGTCGTGTTAAATCACCGTGAATGTTGTGTTCTAGTGGAAAATGTACATAGAAGTATATACAGTTACATATACACTCCTCCCTGACCATCTACATCCCACACACACACACACACGCACACACACACACACACACACACACACACACACACACACACACACTATTGCTGATAGATACACTTCAACAACCTTTTATCTTAACATCCTGTCTCCATCTATGCAGATTAGGAACGTAGGATCCTATTGCTGTCCTCCAGCAGATAACCTGGTCATAGACCATCAGGTCTTCTGTTATCTATCCTGCCCATGTACTGTGCTCCAGCAGATAACCTGGCCATAGACCATCAGGTCTTCTGTTATCTGTCCTCCCCATGTACCGTCCTCCAGCAGATAACCTGGTCATAGACCATCAGGTCTTCTGTTATCTGTCCTCCAGCAGACAACCTGGTCATAGACCATCAGGTCTTCTGTTATCTGTCCTCCCCATGTACTGTCCTCCAGCAGATAACCTGGTCATAGACCATCAGGTCTTCTGTTATCTGTCCTCCCCATGTACTGTCCTCCAGTAGATAACCTCGTCACAGACCATCAGGTCTTCTGTTATCTGTCCTCCCCATGTACTGTCCTCCAGCAGACAACCTGGTCATAGACCATCAGGTCTTGTGTTATCTGTCCTCCCCATGTACTGTCCTCCAGCAGATAACCTGGTCATAGACCATCAGGTCTTGTGTTATCTGTCCTCCCCACGTACTGTCCTCCAGCAGATAACCTCGTCACAGACCATCAGGTCTTCTGTTATCTGTCCTGCCCATGTACTGTCCTCCAGCAGATAACCTGGTCATAGACCATCAGGTCTTCTGTTATCTGTCCTCCCCATGTACTGTCCTCCAGTAGATAACCTCGTCACAGACCATCAGGTCTTCTGTTATCTGTCCTGCCCATGTACCTTTAAGCATCACCTCGCAACACAGCCCACGCAACACCGCCCCCGACACGGAACTCGCGACCTGTAAAATCGCCGAATAAATTTTCCCAAGAATACACAGAACACACCAGTGTAGTGAACATGTTCTAACCTCTGACATACATACATACATACATATATACATTACGCATGGCGAACTCACGCCATATCGTTATAATATATATAGTGAGGTCAGACGCACTAATCCTTTGGGAACTAGCTAATCTAGTGAACACAAACGACGAACCAATCCTCCCGAAATTAGCTAATCCATGATGACCGGGCAATAATCCTACCCGGTGCAACTCCGTGTGAACACTACTCCAAGGTCCCCTGATGCAGGCCCTTAGGCACGACTCCCCTCAACACGACGGCGTGGCAAAGGGCACGACGGTACGACCCTTGAGCACACAAGTGCGTGCGACGCTAGAGTAAGACGGTCCGACCCTACCCCACGACGGTACGACCCTTGAGCACACAAGATGCGTGCGACGCTAGAGTAAGACCTGTACGACCCTAGACCACGACGGTACGACCCTTGAACACAAAGTCCTCTCCTGCCCACAGTAACTAGTGTTGTCTTCCACCAACAGTACCCGCCCCCCCCCCCACCCTAACCTGGTGTCATCCACGTGACAACATCGTGACATTACTGTGGTAGAGTGAGTTGACACACACACACACACACACACACCATGTACTCATCCACTCTCCCACCCTCACTGTGGCCACGAAGGATTAATATTACGTTATCAATGAGTCGACGAATGATTAATACTGTTACCAATATGTCAGTCAATGATTAATATTGTTACCAATATGTCAGTCAATGGTTAATATTGTTACCAATATGTCAGTCAATGATTAATATTGTTACCAATATGTCAGTCAATGATTAATATCTTTATCAATAGTCAGTCAATGATTAATTTTGTTACATGGCAATGATTAATATGGTTACCAATATGAATCAATGATTAATATCATGTAGCTAATGCGTCGACCAATGATTTATATGTAATCAATGTGTAGCTGAACGAGTAATATCATGCAACCACTTTGTCGTCGAATGATTATTATGGAGCCACCTTGTTAGTGAATGATTAATATTATGGGGAGCCACCATGCCAGTGAACGAATAATATCACGCGGCGAGTGATTAATATTAATCGGTGTCGGGGAAATAATCAGTGCCAGGCAGATTACCATCAAACAAATGAACACATAGGACAATACCTTTACATTGCAATATAAAGAAGGATAAGTGTATGTATGTTCCTGTATTTACTGATCATTAGCAGCTAATGATCATTAAGCCCAAATCGCCCCCCCTCCTCCCCCTCTCCACGTCAGATACACAACAAAAACACGTCCATGATACAATGTTACATCAGACTATGATTGCATCTCTCTTGTGGAAGTTCTGTATGATGTATACAGCTGATGAATACAATCCATACATAGCTGTGCATCACAAACATGTGTATTACAGAAATGTACAACCCTACATTACACTGCTATGTACTTCGAGTAATACAAACACAAGTTAATTTGTATAAACACGAAAGATCGCTAGAAGTCTTCCATACTCAGGGAAGGACCACCTGATTTGCATACTTACGAAACGATCACACGTGTTTCGCATAGATTTTACAAAGCAGGTCAACCGGATTTGCATACTGTGAGGAGAGAACCACTTAATTTGCATATCCGTCACGGAGACTTCTCGTTCTTCTTGCCCTCTCCCCCCCCCCCCCAGCACACACCCCTTCCCTCCCATCTCCATCCGTCATCCTATTCCCATGACCGCCTTCCTCCGTTCCCCAGCGGTCCTGTAGGAAGGTGTTTCCCGCCCGCTTTCCCCCCCCCAGTGCACGGTAAGCGCCGCGCCCACACTGGAAAAAAAAAAAATATCCAGTGTGATCCATGGGAAACAAAGAGCTTCCCAGTGGGTCACACAATGCCCGTTTTTTTTCTTTTCATGAAGCGCCACTCTAATCCCGACATACGTTTTCTTTTTCAACATATCTCGTTTTCTTTTTCAACATGCCGTTTTCTTATTTTCATTTTACTGGTTTTCTGTTTCTATTTACATTGCTTGGGGGGGGGGAGGGGTTGTCACAACCTTACCTACAGCTGTAACTCACATGACAACACTCACTCACACCACTGCCATCACCACGGCTGCCACCACGACACAGGAAGAGAAAACAGCTCGCCTCCCACACAGTCTTGAGGAAGGTTGTGGCCGTGACGACCCCACTCCAACAACCCCACACCAACCCCCCCTAAACCCGACGCTAACCACCCTACGAGCGAACGATGCCACATCACCGTAGGTCCAAACTGTACCCCTGTGTCACGTGCCCCTCACCCCCCCCCCCTCGTTAAACCCCCTGTACAACGAAGCAGCGGAGATGGACCACCACTAACTACCTACCCTGCCACCATAGAGGGTCATCACCACTATCGTTAATGACCCACTAAACTCAGCAAGCAACACGTACACACACACACACACACACACACGTACACGAGCACCATTAAGTAGCGGCTCCTCTCCCGAGTACATGGTATACGAGGGAATGATGTTTGCAGACGTCGTCCATGAACCCCGACACTGTATAGTATACTGGTATAGTGTTTATAGGTAATGTATACTGGTATAGTGTTTATAGGTAATGTATACTGGTATAGTGTTTATAGGTAATGTATACTGGTATAGTGTTTATAGGTAATGTATACTGGTATAGTGTTTATAGGTAATGTATACTGGTATAGTGTTTATAGGTAATGTATACTGGTATAGTGTTTATAGGTAATGCATACTGGTATAGTGTTTATAGGTAATGTATACTGGTATAGTGTTTATAGGTAATGCATAGTACACTGATAATATAGGATGTTTATAGGCAATGTAATGTATACAAGCCAAGGCAAGTTTACTGGGAATGAACAAGAATCATTGTTATTTACCTCAAATGGCGTTATATTTCTGAAGCTGGTACACATACGGGAAAACTCACAAATAAAAAAACACTCCATCTGCTCCAGACTCACACATCCATTAACATTTTGGTCTATTGTTTTCAAATGAATATTGTGTGAATAGTGATCATTATGGTAATTACCCTACCAACTGAACTTATTACCTTCACAATACAATGCTGTATTATGAACACTACATGGATTATTGTAAACTGCTGACAACACTACATGGATATTTGTAAACTGCTGACAACACTACATGGATATTTGTAAACTGCTGACAACACTACATGGATTATTGTAAACTGCTGACAACACTACATGGATCATTGTAAACTGCTGACAACACTACATGGACTATCATAAATTGCTGGCAGCATATCGATTGTTATGAACTGCTGACAGCACAACATCCGAAATCACATACTCCTGACACCAATTCAAGATGCTATATTCATATATAAATAAAAAAAAATAAATAATATATATATATATATATATATATATATATATATATATATATATATATTTTTTCAAAAGAAGGAAGAGAGAAGGGGGCCAGGTGAGGATATTCCCTCTAAGGCCCAGTCCTCTGTTCTTAACGCTACCTCACTAATGCGGGAAATGGCGAATAGTATGAAAAAAAAAAAAAAAATATATATATATATATATATATATATATATATATATATATATATATATATATATATATATATATATATATATATTAACCACACATAATTAATAAAGTACTTTATCAAACTGGTATACTGCAGTAAATGGCCTGTTAAGATATTTCATGACGTTAAATGACCTAACTAGCCGTTATGGCAAGTTAACTTACCTAACGAGCTGTTATGCTGGGGTAATGGACCAAACTAGCGAACCTAAGGAATTACGCTTTGGTATAAACTTTCCTAATCAGCTAATCTGTTATGGTAATTAACCAACCAAGACACACACACACACACACACACACACCACTGTAATCAAAGGCGTAATAAGACACGTTGTTTAAACCTTCCTGCACGACGGTACGACCCATGAGCACGACCATACGACCCTTATGCTCGACAATCCGACCCCCTTCAATATGATCAACCTGGCCTCTGACCTGACCTAATGGGTCGAGCCGTGGTATTTCCACCCGTGTGAACGTGTGTCATGACGGGTATAGCACTGTAATGCCACACCACAATAACAACACGCTAACGACCGACCACATCCCCGGGGACGAACGCCCCACCCGTGTCTGTGTTATGTTACACTCAAGGTCTCCCTCCCAACCACAACCCACACCTCACCACACAACACAACCCCCCATCTACACCACAACCCCCACATCACCACACAACACAACACAACCCCCCATCTACACCACAAACACCACCTCATCACACAACACAACCCCCCATCTACACCACAACCACCACCTCATCACACAACACAACCCCCCATCTACACCACAACCCCCACATCACCACACAACACAACCCCCCATCTACACCACAACCACCACCTCACCACACAACCCCCCCATCTCCACAACAACCCACACCTCACCACACAACACAACTCCCCATCTCCACAACAACCCACACCTCACCACACAACACAACTCCCCATCTCCACCACAACCCACACCTCACCACACAACACAACTCCCCATCTCCACCACAACCCACACCTCACCACACAACACAACTCCCCATCTCCACCACAACCCCAACCTCACCACACAACATAACACAACCCCCCATCTCCACCACTATCCCTCCCCCCGTCTCCAACACTATTCATCTCATCATTAACCCAATCGACTCGTCACCACTCACACACACCCACCCACACACACACACACACACACACACACAGGTCGAGGAGACACCTCAGGCTTGCTGATGTATATACAAAGTGGAAGTTTCACATATATAAAATGGTGAAGGTTAATCTTTATATACGTGATGACAGGAAGATATGCTTCAGTGCAGTGCTTACTAGATTTAAAGCCAGGTGAGGAGCAAAGTACAGGTCTCGTGGTCAAGCAGTCTCGTACAGGTCTCGTTGTGAAGCAGTCTCGTAAAGGTTTCGAAGTGAAGCAGTCTCGTACAGGTCTCGTAGCGAAGCAGTCTCGTGGTCAGGTAGTCTCGTACAGGTCTCGTAATGAAGCAGTCTCTTACAGGTCTCGTTGTCTCGTAGTCTCGTCTCGTAATGAAGCAGTCTCTTACAGGTCTCTTTGTCTCGTAGTCTCGTTCAGGTCTCGTTATGAGGCAGTCCCGCACCAGACCTTACCTCAAGAACCCCCGTGTGTGTGTGTGTGTGTGTGTGTGTGTGTGTGTGTGTGTGTGTGTGTGATGACCCTGGCCAGGAGAGGCGGGGAGGATGGAGAGGTCACCCCCAGGTCACGACCAACAGGAGGGGGGGGGGGGGGGGAAGTGAAGACTACACATCCGGATGCTGCCAACCTAACCCCCCCCCCCCCGACCAGGGGTAAACACTCCCCCACCACCACCCCCACCCCAGCCAGTGGGTGGCCCACCAAACCCAGACGATGTGCTATTTTCTGGAGGGGAAAAAATGTATAAATCTCTCTCTCTCTCTCTCTCTCTCTCTCTCTCTCTCTCTCTCTCTCTCTCTCTCTCTCTCTCTCTATCTATCTATCTATCTCAGCCTCGCTGATTCTCTCTCTCTCTCTCTCTCTCTCTCTCTCTCTCTCTCTCTCTCTCTCTCTCTCTCTCTCTCTCTCTATCTATCTATCTCAGCCTCGCTGATTCTCTCTCTCTCTCTCTCTCTCTCTCTCTCTCTCTCTCTCTCTCTCTCTCTCTCTCTCTCTCTATCTATCTATCTATCTATCTCAGCCTCGCTGATTCTCTCTCTCTCTCTCTCTCTCTCTCTCTCTCTCTCTCTCTCTCTATCTATCTCTATCTATCTATCTCAGCCTCGCTGATTCTCTCTCTCTCTCTCTCTCTCTCTCTCTCTCTCTCTCTCTCTCTCTCTCTCTCTCTCTCTAGCAATTAAGAGACACATTAGGAGGGCCCAAGGTGCCCGGGTCAGCTGCCGCGTGCAGCTTCCTGGACGTTTCCCGCCTGGCCTTGAAAGCAGCAGCTGTCTTCACCATGCATACAGCTGACTCATGAAGCTATACACCACTATACACAGCTACAGTACACCTAACTCAAGCTATACATCACCATACACAGCTACAGTACAGCTAACTCAAGCTATACATCACCATACACGGCTACAGTACAGCTAACTCAAGTTATACATAATCATACACAGCTACAGTACAGCTAAGTCAAGTTATACATCATCATACACAGCTACAGTACAGCTAACTCAAGTTATACATAATCATACACAGCTACAGTACAGCTGATTCAAGTTATACATCATCATACACAGCTACAGTACAGCTGATTCAAGTTATACATCATCATACACAGCTACAGTACAGCTAACTCAAGTTATACATAATCATACACAGCTACAGTACAGCTAATTCAAGTTATACATCACCATACACAGCTACAGTACAGCTGATTCAAGTCATACATCACCGCATGCAGCTACAAGACCAACAATCACGTATGAATCTTCCGTATTGCACAAATCCCGCCACCGTCACCTCCTTACACCAGAGATCCCTCGTCCCCGAGTTGCAGTTCGGCACCAGAACCATACCAAGGCCATCTCAGCTGGTACGCATACCACCACCACAACAGCGTCACCCTAACTAGCGTAGTCATCATCAATAACTTTAATCACTTGTAATCGTTATCAAAAATAAACACACAATCATCAGATATACAATCACAATTACTATAGACACGAACCCAAACACATTCCATAGCCCCACCGTCTATACCCTATGGCTTTCCCATGTCTATATGTACATCTTCGGTCTTCGCCTGAAATTCCTACGACGAAGAGTCCATCCTCCACACGACGCGTCACGGGTTTCCACACCACCTTCAACCTGGACGTCCATCCTCCACACGACGCGTCAAGGGTATCCACACCACCTTCAACCTGGACGTCCATCCTCCACACGACGCGTCACGGGTTTCCACACCACCTTCAACCTGGACGTCCATCCTCCACACGACGCGTCAAGGGTATCCACACCACCTTCAACCTGGACGTCCATCCTCCACACGACGCGTCACGGGTTTCCACACCACCTTCAACCCGGACGAGTCTACGAGGCCTTGTGTTCCACACCTGACCTACGTCCATCGGGTGGTGTCTACTGAACTAGCTCTGATGTGGCCGTGGCATGGCATACACAAGGCAAGGCACTACCGACGGGTAAATGACAACAATAAATAAATAAATGAAACACGACTGTGGATAATGTTACAGCTACCAATGGGCCATGGTTACCAGTTTAATGGGTCACAGTCACTAATCTAATGGGCCATTTCCTGGCCAACCCCCATCACCTGTGTATATTCCTAGATTACTGGAAGCAATGAGGGAAACAGAAGCTCGTGAGGGGATGTAGGAAATACAATATGATGTATCAATACAACAACATCGTGAGAGAGAAGAATGAATAGAAATTTTTGTTAGTTGAGACAAGGGCATATATATATATATATATATATATATATATATATATATATATATATATATATATATATATATATATATATATATATACATATATATACATATATATATATATATATATATATATATATATATATATATATATATATATATATATATATATATATATATATAAATATATATATACACTTGTCTAAGCCATGTACGCATTTTATCCACCGGCCCCAAACAGCTTTTCTCTCAAGCTACTAACAACACGACTACGGTAAGACAATATCATCATCAAGTCGTTGTGTTCGACAGCGCCATCATCATCATCATCATCATACGCCATTATCATCCGTATGACCTGGCTAGGTCAAAGGTCGCGCCATCGTACCCAAGTGTTGGAAGCATTGGTCGTGCTTAAGAAGGTCATACCGTCGTGTTCAATGGTCGTCTTCGCTGTCGTGCTGAGGGAGCAACAGGAACAACAAGATGAAAACAGCATTGAAAAACCAGGTTGGCTGAGCAGTGTGAAGACACCAGTGGTGGACAAGGCCAGGCAAGGCCGCTCACACGGAACGTGCTCTGCCCTCATGGTGTGTGTGTGTGTGTGAGGGAAGAAGGGAGAGATCTAGCCTTGCTGCTCGCTCTCTCACTCCCCCTCCCTCACTACTCTCCCTCTACTCCGCTCCCCACAGAAGCCTGCTCTTCCTCCTCCTGCCCCCCAGGTGCCACACACACACACACACACACACACACACACACACACAAACAGACAATTGGCCCACGAATCAACTCATTAATAAGTTTACCGATCCTGCCGACGCCGTACTCTGGGACGCACGGTAATACGAGGAAGGCGGAGGTACGTCAAGGCGTCTAGTGGGTGGGAATCGGGGGCAGCTGGAGGGGATAAGCCCTTAATGTAGCGGCCAGAGCACGCCCTCCCCACAACATACCACCTACCTTACCTGTTATGACACCACTGGCTGCCTATTGTCCTCACCCGTCTCCTCCTCCTCCTCCCATGCTATATGGTAACGCTGCAAGGCCAACACAGTTCTCACACCCACACACACACGCTCTCTCGCCCACCATACACCTCCCACCATCCCACACAGGCCCAACACACCCCTCCCACCCCACACTAGCCCTACACACCCCTCCCACCCCATAGTCACCCACCACACCCCCACACCCGCCCCACACACCGTATCAGCGGCACTTCCCCACTGAGCGATCATAATCCTGGGGAACTTACGAGTTACGAGACGCGCCGTCCCCACGTAGGCCAACAGCCATCACTCCTCCACTAGACTCAGCATCGAACCCCCGAGCCTCGAAGCCATGATACGATCAATTAACCCCAGGGAAGCCATGAATTACCCATATATGGCCTCATATAACACCCCACTGTCCATATATATATACATATATATATATATATATATATATATATATATATATATATATATATATATATATATATATATATATATATATATTTGACCCGACACGTAAAGTACAGCGACTTTGTGCCAAATACATGGAGCCCTCAAGCCCGCCCCTGTAACCTGTAGCTCCCTTATGTATCGTGCTGACCCAACCTGTAGTGGGTGTACTGCCCCTACAGTTACTGGTCTGGGAGCATGTGAATACAAAATTGACATTATTACACACCATATATTCATTACCACCTCCATCAGTCCCCACACACACACACACACACACACACACACACACACACACACACCAAAGGCTATACACCAAACATTAAATCTTCACAGCAAACAAAGCGTCTACAATGCAAATGAAAACAAACAGAGCCTTGTTTACAGTATAAACAACCACGATAAATAAGCTACGCCTTTCCTCTACTCGTATCAATTGGGTGACGTAGCCTTGCGTTCCCTGGTCACTCGTCGGACATATGTCGTATTGGCAGGTCACGACGCGTGGTGACCACCGCTGGTGTAGTGTGGCTACCGAGGCTGGGGGCGACGTGTGCGGGTTAGTATGTGAGCTGGTGTGGGTACTGTGGTGGCGGCGTGGTGGTGCACGGGTGTGGTGTGTGTGTGTGTGTGTGTGTGTGTGTAGGCCCCCGTCGTGTGGGTGCTTCCACTCTACCTCACACCTCCCCTACATGTCACGCCATCCCACTTCCACAGCCACCACACCAATCCTCACCACTACCAACCCATACATCCCGACCAATCCCCACCACTGCCAACTTATATATCTCCACCAATCCCCACCACTACCAACCCATATATCCCCACCACTGCCAACTTATATATCTACACCAATCCCCACCACAACCAACCCATATCTCTCCACAAATCCCCACTACATTTATCACTAAGTCCCACCACACATCCTACCAATCCCCACCACAATCAGATCTTCAACACACCACCTCCCAATCTCTCCTGTTCCACCTCCTAATCCCCACCACGCCATCTCCCACTTCTCACCACCTACCAATTCCTACCGTGCACACCCACCAAATCCCCACCACACCCTCGTCAATACCACATAAACCACCAACCATTCGCCAGCAGGCCACTTCTCAAGCGCCCCTTCACGACCCCCAACACTCGTGCCCTCACGACCCCCACCACTCATCCCCCTCACGACCCCTTCCACACGCCGCCTCACGACCCCAGCATTCGCTCCCTCACGACCCCCGCCACACGTCCCCTCACGACCCCTTCCACACGCCGCCTCACGACCCCAGCATTCGCCCCCTCACGACCCCCGCCACACGTCCCCTCACGACCCCACTATTCGCCGGCTCATGGCAACATTAACACACAAACCCACTTGCACCAACCATCATGGTCACGGGAGTCCATTACTCCGACCTCCCACCATCTGACACACACTGACCATCCCACCCACCCACCCATGTGTCCAGCCCTCCCACCCAACCACACACACGCAATACCCACTCCACCCACCCATGTGTCCAGCCCTCCCACCCAACCACACACACGAAATACCCACTCCACCCACCCATGTGTCCAGCCCTCCCACCAAACCACACACACGCAATATCCACTCCACCCACCCATGTGTCCAGCCCTCCCACCCAGCCACACACACGCAATACCCACTCCACCCACCCATGTGTCCAGCTCTCCCACCCAACCACCCACGCACAACCCACTCCACCCACGCGTCATCCACAACACCAACCAATGCGTCCGACCCTGACACCACACCCATGTGTCCATGCCCAATACGACACAAAACTAGCATCATTAATCCACTACATAATCCTGGCTCCATTCATTAGCGTCAAGATAACTGGAAAACTGAACAGCTAAATAAGTTCAGTAATCACAGGGTGGTCAGGTCCCAGCAGAAACCATCGTTCACCATCCAATTAGCGTACGAGATGGACGAACTTGACCACCCCCCCTCCCTCCAGCACGACGGTACGACCCGTGGGTATGACAGCACGACGGTACGACCCGTGGGTATGACAGCACGACGGTACGACCCTTAAGTATGATGGCCTGACCTTTGACCTGAAGGGTCACATTGAGGCTTGTGTCATTACGCCCAAATGTCTCACCGAATGCTCAAGGATCGTACCGTTGTGCTATAAAGATCGCAGGATCGTACCCAAGGATCGTACCGAGGTACTCAAGGACCGTACCGTCGTGTTCAATGATCGCACCGTCGTGTTCAATGATCGTACCGTCGTGCGTGTTCAATGATCGCACCGTCGTGTTGTACAGGTGACCTAAACACCAATTTCCGGACGACCGGAACTCATCATCTCCCCCGACACCGGACTCGATTCTCTCCCTCCCTCCCCCCCTTCCGGGACCCCGGTAGCCCCCCCCCCCTCCCCCCCGGCCCAGACACTGGACAAAGGAGAGTGTGTGTGTGTGTGTGTGTGTGTGTGTGTGTGTGTGTGTGTGTGTGTGTGTGTGTGTGTGTGTGGCTGGTTGCTACGCCTGCTCGCCTCCCGGCAATGCAGTAACCTGGCCAGAATATTTATGGGTTCTTTAACCCCCCTACCTCCCCTCCCCCGAGGGGAGGGGAAGGGAAGGAAATGGCATCCAATCGTGACGTGTCACAAAAAAAAAAAAAAAGACGAAGGAAAGAGAGAAAGAGAAATCGTGTCTGGGTCGGTATGGCACGTCATCACAGCGATAAAGCGATACATTATCTCCACAGCCAAGCTCCAGGCGGTGCACACAACGCGCCGCCGAGGTGAGGCGAGCCTGGCCACCTCTGAAGTTACCACCACAGACGCCTCGAACACAACCCGTTTTCTTTCAGGAAAAACGAAAAACTAAACAATGTGTATAACATACAGACCTGCATAGAAATCGACATTAATGAAGCAACAGTCGTATGTTTCCTCACAACCCCGACTCCACACAGTCTGACAATTCGTGACAACACTGGCTCAACCCCGCACCTATATGGCGTCCCATTTTCATTCCCACAATGTTTTGGTATGCTAGAGAAAACGGGATGTATATTAGTCCCAATGCGTTTCGATTCCGCTTATATTGTCGTACGTAAGAACACACACACACACACACACACACACACACACATATATATATATATATATATATATATATATATATATATATATATATATATATATATATATATATATATATATATTTTTTTTTTCATACTATTCGCTATTTCCCGCATTAGCGAGGTAGCATTAAGAACAGAGGACTGAGCCTTTGAGGGAACATCCTTACTTGGCCCCCTTCTCTCTTCCTTCTTTTGGAAGATGAAAAACGAGAGGGGAGGATTTCCAGCCCCCCCGCTCCCTTCCCTTTTAGTCGCCTTCTACGACACGCAGGGAATATATATATATATATATATATATATATATATATATATATATATATATATATATATATATATTTTACCCCTGATGTTGTAACCGCTGTGGTCCGCATTCCTCAGTCACTACACTTAAGAACACATGAGCGTGGGGGCCAGCATGGCATGGCTGGCTCCACGCTCATCACCACTGGCCAAGAATCTGACATCGATGATATATTCATGTTTCTAATGTTGAAAGAAATACAGAAAAAAGACCAAATCCCAAAACAACAATGACAATTTCAATATAATAATAATCACTACTACTACTACAACGACTACTACTACTACTACTATTATTAATAATGATAATAATGATAATAATATAATATTAATAATAATAAAAATATTAGCTGTCAGTGGATTGAATCAAGGCATGTGTATGGGGGTGGGTTGGGCCATTTCTTTCGTCTGTTTCCTTGCGCTACCTCGCAAACGCCGGAGACAGCGACAAAGCAAAAAAAAAAAAAAAAAAAAAAAAAAATAATGATAACAATAATAATAGTAATAATAGCAATAATAATAATAATAATAATAATAATAATAATAATAATAACAATAATAATAGTAATGTGAGTAACAGTTTAGTGTATGATGATAGAGATTATGATAAGTGTGAGACAGTGAGAGGGAAGGGAAGACAAGGTCGTGTGTGCTCAATGTGTCACACTCCCACCCTCCCATGCTTCACTGGGAGTTACGTGCACGGCTCAACCCCACGACCACGCACGCGGGAGTTACGTGCACGGCTCAACCCCACGACCACGCACGCGGGAGTTACGTGCACGGCTCAACCCCACAACCACGCACGCGGGAGTTACGTGCACGGCTCAACCCCACGACCACGCACGCGCGAGTTACGTGCACGGCTCAACCCCACGACCACGCACGCGGGAGTTACGTGCACGGCTCAACCCCACGACCACGCACGCCACGACCCTTCAGCACGGCGGTACGACCCCTGGACACGAGTAGTAAGGTCTGGTGTTGGTTAGGTTAGGCCATTACATACGTATCCTAGACTCGTACCGCCGTGCTCAAGGACCGTACCATCCGGCCTCACACGACTAAACTAACTTATTGATTAATCGAATCACTGTATTTCCAGTGAGAGAGAGAGAGAGAGAGAGAGAGAGAGAGAGAGAGAGAGAGAGAGAGAGAGAGAGAGAGAGAGAGGGGGGGGGGGGGCTGCAGCCATCTGGACCCACACCGCCAACAGGGCACCAGAATGAGGTAGCATACATACATACATACATACATACATATATACATACATACGCACATACATACATACATGCGGCTCCCATAGTTTCGGCCGTACGACGGCCCGGCAATACCTTCACCACGTCTGTACTCATACTGGGATATATACTGGCGCTGGGATAAAGCATGGGGGCTAGGACAAAACCTGGAGCTAGGATAAAAACACGGTGATAGGATAAAATCATGGTGCTAGGATAAAATATAAGTCTAGGATAAAACTTACGGCTAGGATAAATAAGAAAATGAAGGTGGTGTTGGCACAAATAACATCACTCACTTAATACCTGATCAGAACACCTGTGTACAATGTTGCCCTCACAGCAACAGCAGCGCCAGCCTCTGCCCCAGCTGGAGGCGTGACGAGCCACGGTGTAACATGGCTAGGTTACCCTCCAACCTAGCACTTGGCACTCAGCCTGGCACCCTCACCTGGCTAGGTTATACTCCAACCTAGCACTTGGCACTCAGCCTGGCACCCTCACCTGGCTAGGTTACACTCCAACCTAGCACTTGGCACTCAGCCTGGCACCCTCACCTGGCTAGGTTACCCTCCAACCTAGCACTTGGCACTCAGCCTGGCACCCTCACCTGGCTGTGATTTCTGACACACGCAGGAGTTTGTCTGCTAATTTGTCTCACGAAAATGTCAATTTGTCGTAATTTCAACTCAGATAAAGAACAGCACGAGGAAGTAATTGAAAATTATAACCTCAAATATACAAAAAAGGAAAAAAATGTAATGGAGTCGTAGAGTTAGATCCATCAACAATGTTATTCATGTTCACGTCAAAATGGACATGGATGAATCATAATGGATAAAAAAAATAGTCTTCTTAAAACGAATATAAATATTTAATATTAAAATATAAAATACGTAAAACAGAAAATGAAAGAAAACGTCTTTAGGTTTGGTATCCAATGAAGAAAATGGGAGCACACTGCTTAATTAGAATACTGAATTACAGTCAAGGACGCCGAATGAAATCTTTCTGTAACCCTGATACTGTAACACTATAGCCCTGATACTGTAATACTACAGCCCTGATACTGTAACACTACAGCCCTGATACTGTAACCCTGATATTTCATAATCAAATTCCTGATAATTTAATTATGGTAATTATCCTTTGGGCAGCTGTCTCTCTCCATCATTAGCGTCACCCGCCACGCCCTCTTATCTAATCTCTCCATCATTAGCGTCACCCGCCACGCCCTCTTACCTAATCTCTCCATCATTAGCGTCACCCACCACGCCTTCTTATCTTATCTCTCCATCATTAGCGTCACCCGCCACGCCCTCTTATCTAATCCCTCCATCATTAGCGTCACCCGCCACGCCCTCTTATCTAATCTCTCCATCATTAGCGTCACCCGCCACGCCTTCTTATCTTATCTCTCCATCATTAGCGTCACCCGCCACTTCACCCGGCTACTTCAGAAATACGCAATACGCAACCCGGCTACTTCAGAAATACGCATTACGCAACCAGGCTTTTTTTTCCTGAAATACGCAATACCACTGAGTGTTTCGGAAATCCGAAACACTCAGTGACTGTATTTTTTGGGGGAAATTGGCAACGTCCCCTACTTAACGATGTAGGAAATCCCTAATACCCTAGGACTTCCAGAAATCCACAATACCCCCCTTCCCCACTTCCAGAAATCCGTAATCACCCATCTTGCCAGTTCCGTAAGTCCGCAGTACCTCCTGCCTTCAGGTACCGGAGCCAAGGAACCAAGCCATTCCCAAACCAGTCCGAGCATCCGTGATGATGACATGCATCTGTGATGATGAATACGTACATCAGAGAGTGGTAAAGTTGTGGCCACTCACTGCTGAACATGGAGGAGGTTGGGACACCAGCATGCTAAGACGAACACACCTATCCTACAACACACACACATCACACACACACACACACAGGTCTGTGGTGTAACAGTAGCAGTATGAAGGCAACGACACAATACAACACCTCCACACACGGACGCACGAAGAGTGATGACTTGACCATGATACGAACATTATACCACCACAAACGAGATAATGACAACACCAACACATCATTGGAACATACCACACACATTCCCAGCTCACTCCACACGTCAGAAACACAAACACAAACAACAACACCAAGAATACACAGCTTCGGCGAACACCACAAACACCCTCCTATGCCGACGCCAGAAACACAAACTCATAAATTCCCCAGCAACATCATGAGTGAGTACATCTCCGGCTTACATCAACATCCCACAACTATCCAAACACTCGCAACACTCAGGCCAGCAGTGGGCAGCCACCACCAGCAAACTGGTCGCCCTAAAACAGTTTTCCACAAGCCAGTGTTGATGACGCCTCCCCTACACTCAGACCTGATCCAGCGCCAATGATGATACATATCTCCACCATTAACAGTAATGACTTCATTACCACACACACACACACACACACACACACACATTCACAGTCCATTAAACATGTTCTCGACATGGATACTACAATAAGGGGTGTGTTGTATGGCCACACTACAATAAGGGGACATGGTGTATGACCAGACTACAATAAGGATACGTGTACGGCCACACTACAGTATGGGACGCGTTATATGGCCATATTATGGTATGGGACGTGTTGCATGGCCACACTACGGTAAGGGACGTGCTGTATGGCCACACTACAGTAAGGGACGTGCTGTATGGCCACACTACAGTAAGGGACGTGTTGTATGGCCATAAACACAGCAGCAGCAGGAGCAGGAGAGTGAAGCGAGCAGTGGGAGAGGCGGTCCACACAACTTTCACTCTCGCTGTTCACTCTGCCAGTGATGGCTGCCAACACCATCCAACTCGCTCACCCGCCCAACAGCCCCGCCGTGCACCTCACCCATCACCCTCATCCACGTCACCCGTCACAAGCAGCCAGTCTGCACCGAGGCACAAGCCGCACCCACTCTTCACGACACCACGTCACATGTCAACAGCTGTGACACGATTAATGATGTCGTGTTGGTTCTTATGGGGTAATGTGGGGGACAGGGACGATAGGGAAATAGAAAATGGGGGGCGAGATTGGCGAGATTCTAAAGGTACAATTTCGTCGATGTGACAAGGTCTGTTCACGCTCACGTCACAACACAGGTATAAGTGGTGGCAGAGCCGGGATTTGTACTCTTACGAGACGGTTTGTGATCCACATTCTACGTAGGACCAGACATCCCGAAGTATGGCAGGGGCCAGACCGCCACACTGAGATCAATCTAGCATCAATTAGATCATCAAGCAACTGCTGAGATCAATCTAGCATCTGTTAGATCATCAAGCAACTGCTGAGATCAATCTAGCATCTGTTAGATCATCAAGCAACTGCTGAGATCAATCTAGCATCTGTTAGATCATCAAGCAACTGCTGAGATCAATCTAGCATCTGTTAGATCATCAAGCAACTGCTGAGATCAATCTAGCATCTGTTAGATCATCAAGCAACTGCTGAGATCAATCTAGCAACTGCTGAGATCAATCTAGCATCTGTTAGATCATGAAGCAATTGCTGAGATCAATCTAGCATCTGTTAGATCATGAAGCAATTGCTGAGATCAATCTAGCATCTGTTAGATCATGAAGCAATTGCTGAGGTCATGCTAACAACTGCTGAGATCAATCTAGCATCTGTTAGATCATCAAGCAACTGCTGAGATCATGCTAACAACTGCTGAGGTCATGCTAACAACTGCTGAGGTCATTCTAACAGCTGCCTCAGTCGACATATAATCATTCCTCCTCTCTCTCTCATCTTAAATCCCAAGACCCATCGGTTAACATGTCTACTGCCCAAATACACTGGGATTACACTCGCTATCCTGACACTGGGAGTGTATCAAGGCACATCTATCAACAATCTCTCTATCGTCAGGAGATAAGCCTTATCAGCATCCCCCCCCCCCTTTTATCAGATAAGAACAGGACAGGGTTACGTAAAGACATGGTGTAATGTTACACCCGAGGAAGATGCCATCTGTTGCAGCAGCAGCTGGTGGCTCTCTCATCCCCCCAGCCTCGGCTCACACCACAACTGTAAGTCTTACTTCTCTCTCTCTCTCTCTCTCTCTCTCTCTCTCTCTCTCTCTCTCTCTCTCTCTCTCTCTCTCTCTTTTAACGCCTTGAGCACGAACGGCGCTCCGACCCTAGAGCACGACAATGCAATCCTTAATCAAGACGACACGACCCTCGCGCGTATAAAAGAGCCTGGGCCTCTGGTGACCCCTGGGTCGACCCCCATCACGACAAGCACCATTTATCACCACACTGGCCAGAGCATCCTCCTCCTCACCACTGCGTCCGACCGTCAGCCAGCACGGCACACACGCCCACACTGGTTATCTTATCGGTCACACAATACAGGCAACACTGGTGCCGGTGGGTACCATCATCATCAACAATATGGACTTAGTATACCGACATATTATCATCACAATATGTACACAGTGTCCCAGCCGTACACAGGGTCCAAAGAGGGTGGGTACGCTTGTTTTCCCCCCCACCGGATCAACACATCTCCAAAGTGCACGGGGATGAACTCACATGCACATTATTCCAACGGGTATGGATGATTCGTGGGCACATGTGCACGTTCGGGGTCCACGTCATTACGAACACCTGCTGACCTAAGGGGATGATGTCGTTAATTCTGCGCCTGCGTCCTGAGACGCAAGTATTGTTATGATTTCTTACTGGTCTCAGCTCGTGTTCCCGGTAGTGGCCGAGCGCAAGCGCCGACACAAACGCCCCTTCAACGGAAGAGGAGGAGGGAACACGTTTCTGCTGACGCCAACACCTTCGTGATGTCTGAAACTGTCAACAGAAGTAGCTAGTGTTGACGGCACGCCCGGTGGCGGGACACGGGTAAGGAAGGAAAGGACGTCGGGAAGGGAAAGTGGGATGGAAATGTGACCAGAGGAAAAAGAAATGGAAGGGGAAAATGGGAGAGTAGAAGGTACGTACAAGATGTACACGGACGATGGAAGACAGAGGGAAGTTATGGAGAGGGAAGAAGACGACGATGGGCAGGAGGAAGGAAGGTAGCCAGGGAGGAGCTGAAAACATAGGAAGGGTATAAAGGAGTAGGTGAAGGGAGGAGATAAGAAAATGGAGTAAGCTGGATAATGAAGGAAGACATATGATGATGAGGGAGGAGATAAGAAAATGGAGTAAGCTGGATAATGAAGGAAGACATATGATGATGATGATGATGATGCTCAGGGACTGAGGGACGACCAATGTGGTCAGCCAGGAAGGCTGTACGCGTGACCACCACCACCACCACCAGCAGGAACACCACACATGACGGCCCTGGGGGGGTCCTGCCACCGCCTGCAGGAGCAAGAGCACACTCTACCCATGACGTCCCTGGGAGTCCTGCGACGGCCAGCACATCCCACAAAAACCTTGGCCAGATATAGGCAGGACGTGGCGACCGCCAAGGTAAACAAGGAAAGAAGACCCAGTGAACGCCACGCCCTCTGCCCAGGGGCTTCTTTCTCCCAGGAAAATATAAGTCCTGAATGACACGTAGGGCAGGCATACCGCGGACACCACATGCCTCAACACTCCTTACGCCAAAGGCGTTCAGCGTACACAGTCGTCTTCGCCTGAAACAATGATCAAACTCCCGTAATCATACGTTATTCATATAAGGTGAGCCAAAAGTAACTGTACACGTACCTCAGACGATGAGTATATACATTCAGAGTCTCTGTGCATTAATATAAACATTTTTTCCTTCCTCGAGTTTTGCAACAAATGTTGCAAATGGCACCCACGTGCCCGTGGCCACGCACCCACACGTCTGATCGTGCTCGCAAAGACGCGCGACACGTCAACGGAGAGAGAGAGAGAGAGAGAGAGAGAGAGAGAGAGAGAGAGAGAGAGAGAGAGAGAGAGAGAGAGAGAGAATGTTCGTCATGATGTCTTCCCTCGGTTCAGGGAGTGTGAGGACCATCTTGGTGCAGTGTGCCTCGCCATTACCAGCCACTGTGGATGATCAGGGGGTGTCAGACCCTGGCAACCATGGACGGGGGCCCAAATGTCCCTCCATGATTCCGTCCCCGACCACATCGCGGTACAGCATCATGGAGAGAGGAGCTGTGTGTGTGCTGCAGGACAGTCCTCCTGGAAGCAGCCTCCAGAGGGCACGTCCGTCCTCATTCAAATGTCCAACGAAGGGGGTAAGATAATCGAGTAACAATATCGTCCTCTATTGATCGCGTCACTGAAAGATCCGTGGCAGATGTTCCGATGTGGCGACGACGACATGGCGCACCATACGCCAACCATTTGATCATCTGCCGGATTAGCCGCCCACAACACCCGGGCGTTTGGGAGGTGATGACGTCACGTCAACGGATAAATGAACACGCGCCTCATCGGCAGTGTGTGTGTGTGTGTGTGTGCGACGCCCGGATTATCCTCTCTACAAGCGGTCAAAACAATAGTCTCTGAACCATCGGTGATATACAGCACGTCTCACGCTCTCACCTTTCCTTCCATTCATTCAGTGATGTCGTCTTGCTGGGACGCAGGTGTACAACTGCTTCTTCAGCACTCTGCGTCTCCTGCTACAAGAGACGTAACCATCTGTCGTGATAATTTACGACTCGGATTTTTATTTCGGGCTTCGCAATCTGCGATCTTTCGAGATATCCAATTTGCTTTCAGTTACAACTACCAGCCTGGCGCTTCTCAGCGCGTCCGCAACCCACCCAGCTTCACGAAGCTCGGTACTAACACGCCGCACTGCGCTGCCCTGTGGTAAGCGAGCAGTGTTGGAGGCTTCGTGTGGTAAGCGAGCAGTGTTGGAGGCTTCGTGTGGTAAGCGGGCAGTGTTGGAGGCTTCGTGTGGTAAGCGGGCAGTGTTGGAGGCTTCGTGTGGTAAGCGGGCAGTGTTGGAGGCTTCGTGTGGTAAGCGGGCAGTGTTGGAGGCTTCGTGTGGTAAGCGAGCAGTGTTGGAGGCTTCGTGTGGTAAGCGGGCAGTGTTGGAGGCTTCGTGTGGTAAGCGGGCAGTGTTGGAGGCTTCGTGTGGTAAGCGGGCAGTGTTGGAGGCTTCGTGTGGTAAGCGGGCAGTGTTGGAGGCTTCGTGTGGTAAGCGGGCAGTGTTGGAGGCTTCGTGTGGTAAGCGGGCAGTGTTGGAGGCTTCGTGTGGTAAGCGGGCAGTGTTGGAGGCTTCGTGTGGTAAGCGAGCAGTGTTGGAGGCTTCGTGTGGTAAGCGGGCAGTGTTGGAGGCTTCGTGTGGTAAGCGGGCAGTGTTGGAGGCTTCGTGTGGTAAGCGGGCAGTGTTGGAGGCTTCGTGTGGTAAGCGGGCAGTGTTGGAGGCTTCGTGTGGTAAGCGAGCAGTGTTGGAGGCTTCGTGTGTTAAGCGGGCAGTGTTGGAGGCTTCGTGTGGTAAGCGGGCAGTGTTGGAGGCTTCGTGTGGTAAGCGGGCAGTGTTGGAGGCTTCGTGTGGTAAGCGGGCAGTGTTGGAGGCTTCGTGTGGTAAGCGGGCAGTGTTGGAGGCTTCGTGTGGTAAGCGGGCAGTGTTGGGAAGCTTTCTAGCAACCTTCTGTTGCACTTGGACTGTGCAATGATCTGCACCCACGTAACATCAGTAAAATAAAATATATAAATCTCGAGCCTTAAGCTTAGACAAAACCAATTTCACAGTAACACGCGTTAGGAAACCAGACACAGTGGCGTTCCAAGGAACACTGAAGTGGCTGCGTGAGAAAGCAAGGGGGAAGAGGAGGGGTGAGGGGAGGGGAGGTAGGAGGGGAGTGGAGGGAGGTAGGAGTGCAGGGAGGGAGGGAGGGAGAAGGATGGAAGGAAGGAGGAGGGAGGAGGAGGAGGATCATAGGAGATAGCTGAAAGTACTACAGTAATAAAGTACAAAGATCTGAAAAGTATGACGAAATACGTCTTATTATATCACTGTCTTACCGCTAGTGTAGCTAGTGCAGTCAACACTGTATTTGTGAACCAGTTTCCCTATTGTCTTGCGGGCAAACGCTGACACCACACCCTCAGCCGCTCTATTCATCTCTCTCACGATTCCCAGAGTCGTACTGTCTCCTGCCATCCAGAATCTGCAGTTCTAATAAAGAGTTGCCACAAAGTCCACATTACCACGGGGAGAAGTGCGCCCAGCGCTCTTAAACCTCAGAAGAGTACGACTCTCTTCACATCCACCGGCAGCGAACGCCTCAGCAAGCAGGCTAGTAACAGCACTGCCAGCCGTACAAAGACTTTAATGTGACCCTTCCTCTTAACGTCAGCATTTGACAGAATCTGATCATCTATTCCTCCGAAGGGTAATGGCCACAGAATATCGTCTACAAATGTCAATTAAATCTTAATGTATCTCTCATCCATGTACATCAACAAGCAAACACTGGCATACATACATACATGCAAACATACATATACATAAACATCATGCAAAAACACACACGTAAACATGAGTGTACGTAGGGATAACCAACTTGCAAACACACAGGCATGCTACTGGAAGGGAACAGAGGACATATACCAGAAGAGCCTTTTCGAAATGGATTGTTACCCTCGGTGTGCCGCAAGGTTCGGTCTCGGGACCACAGCTCTTCTTGATCTATATGAATATCTTGCCGAAAGGATTGGACTCCTTCCTGAATATGTCTGCGAATGATACCGAGGTCATGACAGAGATATGTAGTGGGGAAGGACTGCATCAACCTACAAGGGGAGCAACACAAATTCCAAAATGGGTCCGAGACGTGGTTTATAAAACTCAACCCAATACAAGCGGCTCATTAAGATGGGTCGGAGTGAAAGTCTAAATATGAATATTATTCACCAGATCTTAATAACTTGCAGCGATCAGTGCGCGAGAGGGGAATTAGCAGTAGATTTCCTCGCCAGAGTCCCACATTAGGAAAATACTAGACACAAAAACTGTCTGCCAAAAACGATGGAACTGCATTCAAAGACACATATAAGTAAATCCTCAGCAAACTGCTTATTCTTCGCGAGGCTACAATGAAAACATGTTTCTCGTTTGTGGTTATCATGCTTCAAGCAGCACAAATGATTAACCAAGAAGGTCCGGAGGAAGGCAGCAAAGATATCATCAGAATTAAAAGTTCAGAGGAACATGGAAAGGTTAGAAGCCATACATTTGTCCACCATGTGACGACAGATGAATTGAGTATAACCTGACCATAGCCTTCCGAATTTTCCAAAACTTTTTCATGACGTAAACAGTAAATTTCCTCGAACGATGCAAGACTGGGAAAACCAGAAGACACAGCATGATATCAAGCAAGAAACATGACAAAAAAAAAATAATAAATATAAAAACAAATGCAAGGTAGTAATCTGACACAAGTGGTAAGTGCATGAGGTAAACAGTTATGATAACTGTGAATGTGGACATCATGCATTACACGGAGCGAGAGAGAGAGAGAGAGAGAGAGAGAGAGAGAGAGAGAGAGAGAGAGAGAGAGAGAGAGAGAGAGAGAGAGCAGGACAGGGCAGTATCTACATATCCCCCAGCATGATGAACGCAGCCGTCCACCGTCTACACCACGTCCATGAGATACGTCGCACCAGAAAATCAAATCGTCAGTAATGACCACAAAACCAGCGTCGCTCAGGAGGGCAAGATAAGGATACACAAATTATATCAACAAGAGTGAGGACATCATGACCCACTGATGCGGTACTCTCCTCCCATCTCCACTACCTATACAGTACGAGCATTATCATCATGACTGGGTTATCATAAACTCCAGGAACCCTTTATAACCACACAGGGGGAACTTGTAGCTCCGAGGATGCGCTATACTCAGTAGCAGGGAAAGGCTAGAAGCTCATTGACGAGACTGACAATGGTGAAGCCTCGCCAAATGTGACTCTATTCATCTTGCACAAACACTTACGAAAGACTTCCCCGCAATCTCCTTATCTGCATGATGGAGTACCATACATCTGAAGTGCTTCGCAACCTGCTCGAGTTCCTAACACTCGACACGAACAGCTCTGAAACACACATGGTGTCCCGAGCACTTGAACCACCAGGTGTTCTCGGAACGCTTGAACCACTTTGTAACCCACAAGTCGCCTGAACCTCTTAAAGCGCTTTGTAAAGCAACAGACGTTCCGAACGTCTGAGTCGGAGTGCTCCGTACCTCACTGCGGTTCCGAATCCTCGACTCGAAGCGCTTCGTAACACGCCTCCGTGACTTCCTGGGACTGAACTTACGGTACGCAGACTGGACGAAGACGCCCTTCCTGCCTTGGGAGGGCAGCGGGACGTCCTAACTGGACCAAGATGAGGTAGGGAGGATGCTCCCATATCGGTCAGCGGGATCTTGAAGGTGGGATGCGCTCGGGAGGTGGTAGGGAAGCCACCAGCCTCCTGCAAGACCCTAAACATCTCCACTCCACCAACTTTCCACCCATGACAAAGACCAAGGCGGGCTCGAGGTTTGCACCCATCATCAACACCGCCATGGGGTAATTAGCATTTCTTTTTACCCAACGGATTAATCAAGGTTCCTAATTAGCTGAAATCAACTTTTAAGATTCCCGACCCTTGATTAATACGATGAATATTTACAAAACAGAAGAGAGAGAGAGAGAGAAAGAGGACTTCATCATAACAATACGAGGAACCCCACTGCGCCAAAGGACCACAATGGAACCGGGAGCTGCAACGCACCACGAAAGAGAGGCTATAACGTAAACATCCGGGACCCCGAGACGTGTGAAACTGGCAAGATGCAAATACCACAGACCTTGTGAACCCGACGGTACAGAACTTTAAACTCACTGTACAAATAACTACACACGGTGTGTACCTTACCTGCTGAGGGTACGAAGGCCTGCGGGCTACGGCCCCAAACAGCTCCGATGATCAGAGCAGCAGAAGCAGCGACGCAGTTGGCTCCCACACCAAGAGAACCACTACCTTGTACACTACAGGAGGGAGAGTACACCTGGCTAGTGCCGGAGAGAGGGCGGGGTAATACACCCTGACCATGTACCACAGGGACACTAGACCCTACACAGGGAGTCACATCTCGACGGGCCGTCGCAGGAAGACACCGCTACGTCTCGCGAGACGGGAAGGGGGAGGGTGAGTACGGCACGACCCAGACAAGGCCCTGGGGGTCATCGCCAGGCATCTCGCCCGGTGAAAAACTTGCACAGCAACAGCGACGGACGTGGCCGCTACCCCGCTATATCTTGCCTCCTCCACTCACATACACACATACACACACACACACAAACCACAATACCTCCCTCTCTCTCTCACATACACCTCATGATATGTATCAAGTTTCAAGACATCCTGTCTTCCTGCAAAACCTTCATACGCAACGCTGACACATCAGTCTTGTCTTCCTCCAAAACTCATACGCAACGCTAACACGTCAGTCTTGTCTTCCTCCAAAACTTGCACAAATAATGCCAACGTGTCAACCTCATCTCCTACACACCCACATGCAAAGCCAAAATACACAAGCCTTATTTTCTACTATGTATTCTATGGTGTTTGATATCGGTATAGACTTACTGACCAAACATGCTACACTCACACACACACACACACACACACACACACACACACACACACACACACACACACACACGTACGTCTCAGTAACATTTAGGCATTATTAACCTGATCTTGTCTACCTCTACCATTCTGACCAAGCCTACGGGTCTCCCACTCCTACAACGACAAGGTCTACCTGAAGTAGTAGACATTCCTCACATACAGACCAAACACAATTTTCTACTAAAACTTGGTATAACCTCAGTAAAAATTCACATAATCTTCGGCGGATCCATAAAGTGCGATAGATCAGTGGTGTCCGAGTGTGTGACTTTAAAAATGAGTGGTTCAGCCATGCTGTAACAGTGCTCCACAAAATGCCTTACAAGCTACATGCAAATATATTGTCTGGTGAGCTGTGGGTGATCGTGTCTTGGGAGGCGTCTGCACACACACACACACACACACACACACACACACACACACACACTGATGTAAACAAACCAGTCCAACTCCAGGTTGGCAAGTTAATACAGGATTTACCGTCTTGGTGGGGGTCCGTCCACTACTGCCAGTGTTGACTGAGGTACACCACCGTTACCAGACTCAGGTGTGGCTGCCACGCCATCATGCACGAGGGTCGTGCCCTCGCGCTCAAGGGTCGTGCCACCCACTCACCTGCTCGAGGTACGAATCATCCACAACCCATCACGACCCCCCGAGCATGACACACAGCTACACCATCGAACCCACGTCCCACGGAGAAGACGCACTTCAACCCCCGGTCTGCGGACCCCACCACCACCACCACCACATCACCTTGAGGTCAGGCGGACCACACCAGGAAATAAGGAGAGCCGAGGGAAGATGCTCCTGCAGCGTCCGCTACCGCCACCTTCACCATCCGCTCCTCCGAGTTCAAAGGGAAAATTAAGATCTTATCGCCAGCCACCGCCGGCGGTGTGAGAGTCGAGCGTGGTGGGTCCTCCCTCCAGTGTGTGTGTGTGTGTGTGTGTGTGTGTGTGAAGGACCCCAGCGCCGTCCCCCCCAGGCCAGGCCTCGCCTTCACAAGTCATCATCGGCCCTATTGTCCGGCCCTCCAGTCTGTTTACCACTGGACGCACTGCCGTCCTCAAGGACACTTTGTGGGGGCGCTACGATCCTATATATATACATATATATATATATAGCTCGAGGAACGTTGCAACATGTGGAGGAATACCAGCACTTGAGCCGCAGGCGCTGTCGCTCTCTCCTCTGAGCTACGGGAGTCCTGGGGACGTCTAGTTGTGACCTTGAACTTCGATTTGCATGCGGCAAAGCCTCGTCACATCCTCCTTCGGCGAGAGCTTAATATACCCTGGGATCTGTGGGTAGTCCTTCTCGTACATCCTGATACCCTTCCCCACGACACACACACACACACACACACACACACACACACACACACGGTGGGGAACACGGGGCAGACCCAACAGCACGACGACCAGGGAAGGCCTATGATTATCAACATGCGAGGAAGAGCAGGAGGGACTGCATCCTCTGTGGCTTGACGATGGTCATCACCTCAACACCACCATCTCCTACACACTCCAGGCTCTACAACTGGAGGGTTCGACACCCCACACTCCCCACACACACATACACACACACACACATACATGGCTCCCCATCAAGCACACAGCCTACTGACCCACTCACCCGTCAGCCTCGTCTGACTAACGTGACAAAAATTCACGCCTCTCTGCATGACGGGAGCGAACTGGTGGTGCGGCAACCACGAGGTCAGGCAGAGCCGTGCGTGCCTGAACCCCACCCTCCACACACACACACACACACACACACACACACACACACTAGCCAAGTGTATGGACGAGATACGTTACCGAAAATATTCGTGGACTCGAGTTTCTCACCATCATCTCCGGCATTTCATTTTCCATCATGTACTTACCGTCTACCTCGTCAGACAATCCTCCAACACGACGGCGTCAGCTTCACCTACGCCGGCGTGACCCTTTGCCAAGGTCTAGTCTTAGGTCTGGAGACCAGATCGTCATTTCCAAGGCTCACATCGTGTTGGTCAAGAGTCGTACCATTGTACTCACGGGTCGTGCCGTCGTGCTCAAAGCCCTTGCTGTCGTCCCCAAGGATCGTACCGTCGTGCTCAATGGTCGTACCTCTGTGCTCAAGGCCCTTGCTGTCTGTCGTGTTCAAGGATCGTACCGTCGTGCCCAGAAAGCTACAACTCATCATCAATCACCGAAGCGGACAACGCAAAGGTTCGACACGACCGAACCATCCGTCACTGGATCGCCAGTGAAGGTTTGTGATCATTAGGGATTCGAACCAGGAACCTTTCGCCTGTGAGTCGAATGCGGTAACCACCGACCCTGAGTCAGTGGAAGGTTGTCTGGCGGCCAGAGAGAGAGAGAGAGAGAGAGAGAGAGAGAGAGAGAGAGAGAGAGAGAGAGAGAGAGAATGGCGGTGGTCCGCGCTGCCGAAGCGAGGCAGCGGGGCCGACCAAGCACTGCATTGGTCGACCCCCCTAAACACGTCGGTGCGATGATCCTTAAGCACGACACTGGACGACGACTCTGGGACACGAGAGTGGTCCCCCCCCCCCCGGGAATAATGGGATACGGCCCTTGGGGCATCAAGGCGTGAGCTCTGATACGGCCCTTGGGGCATCAAGGCGTGAGCTCTGACGTGACTGTAGAAGGTCGGGTTAAAGGCCAGGCCATCACACTCGAGAGGTCGTAACGTTCATGGGGTTAAATTTCTTG
This sequence comes from Panulirus ornatus, assembly GCF_036320965.1. NCBI lineage: Eukaryota > Metazoa > Arthropoda > Malacostraca > Decapoda > Palinuridae > Panulirus > Panulirus ornatus. The sequence continues at coordinate 2,126,587 of NC_092289.1, read as the reverse complement.
ATGGCAACATCCCCTTGCCGCTGACCAGAAGATATGTAAATGTATTCTCGAGGGCAATTACGACGATAAAGTACTTGCTATATGTGTCTCCAGTACTGCTCAAGACCGTTGGCTAACACAGGGGGGAAAACTTACATCACAAAATCGCGTATTAAGACGGAATCCAATTTGGGGTTCAATCGTTAGGAAACAAAAGCATGGCAAAATGGCAACCATTTATGTCCTGTCCAACGACATGTTACAGCAGAGCAAAAGACAAAGAGGTAGAGAGAGAGAGAGAGAGAGAGAGAGAGAGAGAGAGAGAGAGAGAGAGAGAGAGAGAGAGAGAGAGAGAGAGGCGCGAACGAAAAGGGGGTACACCCCAGGGAGGAACACAAGCTTAATTGGGATGAGAGAGAGAGAGAGAGAGAGAGAGAGAGAGAGAGAGAGAGAGAGAGAGAGAGAGAGAGAGAGAGAGAGAGAGGAGAGAGGGGGGGGGGGAGGGAGGACGACGTTTAGTCAATCGATACTTGTTTTACTAACGCAGGAGAGACAGGTGGCGGAGCTCCCCAAACTTTGCTCATACGATTAAAGTACCAGATCCAAGCCTAACCTCACTCCTCCATGCTATTCCCTCACGTAATTCCCCTTGACACTTTCGTGTACCAGTCACAACAGTGCACCGTAAATGTCTGCCAACAGTGAGGTAACTAAAACTTGGTGAAAAAACATAAAATTTTAGAACGTCAAACACTAAACGAAAACAAAACAACAAACAGCTGATTAGAGTTGGGGAAACAATGATGAAAGAGACGACGACGTAAGAATCTTGGGAAACAAAGAATTGCTGGGGGGAACTGGGGGACAGTGGGATCGGCAGATGGTTGGGGGGTGGAGAGGGGACACAGTGACGGAGGGAGGCGCCGCACCCCGTCTGGTTCGACCCATTCTCGAGATCCAGTTCGCTGTTTCAATTAAATGCAGACAATACCAATGACGCATTCACACACACACACACACATATATATATATATATATATATATATATATATATATATATATATATATATATATATATATATATATATATATATTCATCAACGTTGTCTATCGCATATGGTTCAACTTCAGAACCACAACACGGTATACATGGAAGAGGCAGGAGTCCACTCCGGGTTCAAGGTCGACCTCATAACATCCCGGCCTCGAGTAATAACCCACTAACCTTGAGGATTAATGAAGAGCCTAGTCGGAAAAAAAGATTCGTACACCCACACGACAATAACGTACACATGTGCCGCCGCTGCACCGTGCACGCCAGCACAATGGTGGTTTAAACTCACTCCTCACATGCGCGCGCTCCCTTCCTCCACTGGGCGGGCCGGTGCCACCCTCCAGCCGGACGGTACGACTAGTAAGCACGACCTTACGACCCTTGAACAGGACGGTACGACCCTTGAGCACGATGGTACAACCGTTAAGCAGGACGATACGACCATTGAGAGGGACGATACGACCCTTGAGCACGATGGTACAACGGTTAAGCAGGACGATACGACCACAGAGAGGGACGATACGACCCTTGAGCACGATGGTACAACCGTTAAGCAGGACGATACGACCACAGAGAGGGACGATACGACCCTTGAGCACGATGGTACAACCGTTAAGCAGGACGATACGACCACAGAGAGGGACGATACGACCCTTGAGCACCATGGTACAACGGTTAAGCAGGACGATACGACCACAGAGAGGGACGATACGACCCTTGAGCACCATGGTACAACGGTTAAGCAGGACGATACGACCACAGAGAGGGACGATACGACCCTTGAGCAAGACGACACAACCGCTTCGCACGATGACGGTTACAACCCTTGAGTACGATGGCGTGGCCGCTGACCCGACCCTAAAGTCTGGTGAAAGGCAAAGCCAACACACATATGTACCCAGGGGTCGTAACGCCATGCTCCAGGGGTCGTACCGCTATGCTCGGAAGCACACGTCATGCTCAAGAGGAAATCTGCTTCGCGACAGCCAGCCACCGTCGTCCATAAGAGCGGCAACATACAAGGAAGACGTCCCTCAAATTATCACGAGTTCAAATGATAAAACAACGAAAAACCATAAAACAACGAAAACCCAAACACTTGAAAGTAATAAACAAAACTGAAAAACCAAACACTTGAAAGTAATAAACAAAACTGAAAAACCAAACACTTGAAAGTAATAAACAAAACTGAAAAACCAAACACTTGAAAGTAATAAACAAAGTGCTACTAAAACCTACTTCAATAACGCACTTTCCACTTTATGAACTTTTTCATTTTACCGTTACTGATCCACATTTCATTATAAAGCGTCCATTTTCAAATTTAATGAGCCATATTTCTTAAGACTTGGCGTTGCTACATATCACACTTTAAGGACAACGATCATTCCCCTCATGTGGTGTTCGGCGAAGTCTTTTATATTCATAGGTTCGTCTACGATTAAGCCAAAGAGTTGCAATGCCCGAGGCTTTTGAAAGAGGTGAAGTGGCAATAAGAGCCTATTTACCTCCCTTTACCAAAGGAACGTCCGTACTCCTCTTTAGAACTCACAAGCCTTCATTATCAGACTCACGGCCTATACATCTATTCCCACGCAAACATAAGCAAACACAACTCCCGAACGCGGAGAACGAACACCAGTGGAATATCTTTGACGCGAACTGGCGCATTGCCAAGAGCAAAGTGGCGGTACATGGAGACGAAGCTTCCGGCGGGGGTTTACCAGCACACGGACCAGGCAGGAGAGACAATACTGGGAACAATGTGAAACTTTAAGCACACCTGTTGACCCGACCACCACCACCACGCACTCTACACATACCCACCCACGGCCTTAATGACATTTAACGGTCGCATCAAGATAGTCAAACGCTTTGTCCGAGATGATCTCTTTGCAAAATCCCTTTCGTGTTTTCGTCAAGCATGATCCATGTAATTCTACATGTGGTTTATATAATTCAAATGTTTCTTCTTCTGATGCATCACTATAATGTGCCACGTAATTTTCCCTTGTATCCCATCCTATATACAGACAGTACCTATACACTAACCTATGAAATCATAAATGTTCTCCAAAGGGCAACTTCACACCGAAACTTCGCTCAATAACATTCACTGTCTATCCTCTTCGACACACACACACACACACACACACACACACACACACACACCTGCGCGGCGGAGGATGCTGTCATAACTAGTGTAGGTGGGGGAGTGAGGCTGAACAAGCTGGTAGGGGAGAGGACACACACACACAGATCTGGCGAGGCCGAGTCATCATCAGCCGCGGACCGACCAACGGTTGCCGCCAGTGTTACCATACGCCGAGCAACTCCATCCCTACGGAAGATACGAACTAGTCACACGCACGCGCTCAGTTTGCCTGCGCTTTTAACTGTGAATCGAGAGAGACAGATGAGGATGCAGATGCATCGGGTAACTGTTATAAGTGTGTAAGTAAAGGGATTCCACCCTACTTTTTTTCTTTTATTATTTCATTTGACCTTAAGCCTCGGTGGCAGTGCACCAACCTCACCATGTTGTAATGATACCCTCCCTGCTGGAGGCCTTAGCTGGTCGAGTTACGAGTGAGCTGGCACTCATGAGCAACGGAGTTACTTAGCTGATAGATAGGAAATAAAGAGTTTACTTAGACGTCTACTAAAACACTTGTTACTGCGCTAAGGGGCGTTACTAATGGGCATGGGAGCGACTATTAGTGAGAGAATGGACTTTGTTATTGTGCTGGAAGAACTAGACGATACATAAAGATATTAGTATAATACTAATGAGGAGCATCTGTACATAATGTATCTCGTTATGCTTCTGAATTGCTCTCGAAGCACAGAAAACGCATTTGAATGAGATCTTACTGAAGCCAGACAGACACGTGTATTAACTACATCATCACTATATTCCTCCTACTGCAAGCAGCGACACAGCTTCATAATTCACTGCTTGGTCCTCATTAACACGAAGACTCGAACTTCCTGTAATGGTCCAAAACATCTGCTAATGGAAGAAAATGCACACTAATGGTTCTCTTGTGACAGGGAGACAGCTGTCTTTCTATTTCAAAGATATTCGGGAGATGAGACAAAGGAAAATAATGTGAGGGTGTAGCAATCTCCTGCAGACAATAAGAAGTGAACAGAGGTGAAGAAATACGGAAAAATGGAAAATAAAGGAATGAAATGTAAAACAGGAAAAGAATAAAGGAATTAAATGTGAAACAGGAAAAGAATAAAGGAATGAAATGTAAAACAGGAAAAGAATAAAGGAATGAAATGTAAAACAGGAAAAGAATAAAGGAATGAAATGTAAAACAGGAAAAGAATAAAGGAATTAAATGTAAAACAGGAAAAGAATAAAGGAATTAAATGTAAAACAGGAAAAGAATAAAGGAATTAAATGTGAAACAGGAAAAGAATAAAGGAATGAAATGTAAAACAGGAAAAGAATAAAGGAATTAAATGTAAAACAGGAAAAGAATAAAGGAATTAAATGTGAAACAGGAAAAGAATAAAGGAATGAAATGTAAAACAGGAAAAGAATAAAGGAATTAAATGTAAAACAGGAAAAGAATAAAGGAATTAAATGTAAAACAGGAAAAGAATAAAGGAATTAAATGTGAAACAGGAAAAGAATAAAGGAATGAAATGTAAAACAGGAAAAGAATAAAGGAATGAAACGTAAAACAGGAAAAGAATAAAGAAATGAAATGTAAAACAAGAAAAGAATAAAGGAATGAAACGTAAAACAGGAAAAGAATAAAGGAATGAAACGTAAAACAGGAAAAGAATAAAGGAATGAAATGTAAAACAGGAAAACAATAAAGGAATGAAACGTAAAACAGGAAAAGAATAAAGGAATGAAACGTAAAACAGGAAAAGAATAAAGGAATGAAATGTAAAACAGGAAAACAATAAAGGAATGAAATGTAAAACAGGAAAACAATAAAGAAATGAAATGTAAAACAGGAAAAGAATAAAGGAATTAAGTGTAAAACCGTCTTCGAAACGTACAAGGACAAGGAGGGGGAGGGGCTGTAGTGGATTAGTGGGGGGGTGGGGGTGGCCGGGGAGGGGGAAGGGGTAGTCCCTGATGACGCAACGGTCAGTGTAGTGAGGAGAGGGAGGGCGGGGGGTCACCCACTACCTCCCACGGATTTTCTATTTTCGCAACAAAGGAAGATGGGTAAGGAGGGAGGAGGAACAAGGGTGAGGGGAAGGGGGAGAGGGACCAGAGGCACTACTGATAAGGGGGATCCGGACTGTGTGTCTGCAGGAGGAGGAGGAGGTAAGGAGGGAGGGAGTAAAACATATATACACAACACCAGAAACGTCCCAGTTGTACACAAGTTGAAATATAAAGGTTAAAGGTTAGGAACCGCCGTACGTGTCTCACTACATACGTGGTGTGTGTGTGTGTGTGTGTGTGTGTGTGTGTGTGTGTGTGTGTGTGTGTGTGTGTGTGTGTGTGTGAGGTACTCAGATACGACCTACATTATGTCCTATGAAATCCTTAATGAACTAAATCCCAGGTATTCATGAAGCTTACACCGGAACAGAAGCCAAACAGCTTTGACCTGACTCTTTAAGGACAGGTCAGATGCTAAAACTACATAACCAAGCGAAGTTCCGTCCTACTCAAAGATCGTACCATCCTACTCAAAGATCGTACCATCTAGCTCAAAGATCGTACCATCCTACTCAAAGATCGTACCATCTAGCTCAAAGATCGTACCATCTAGCTCAAAGATCGTACCATCCTACTCAAAGATCGTACCATCCTACTCAAAGATCGTACCATCCTACTCAAAGACCGTAACATCCTACTCAAAGACCGTACCATCCTACTCAAAGATCGTACCATCCTACTCAAAGATCGTACCATCCTACTCAAAGATCGTACCATCCTACTCAAAGATCGTACCATCCTACTCAAAGATCGTACCATCCTACTCAAAGATCGTACCATCCTACTCAAAGATCGTACCATCCTACTCAAAGATCGTACCATCCTACTCAAAGATCGTACCATCCTACTCAAAGACCGTACCATCCTACTTAAAGATCGTACCATCCTACTCAAAGATCGTACCATCTAGCTCAAAGATCGTACCATCTAGCTCAAAGATCGTACCATCCTACTCAAAGATCGTACCATCCTACTCAAAGATCGTACCATCCTACTCAAAGATCCTACTCAAAGATCGTACCATCTAGCTCAAAGATCGTACCATCCTACTCAAAGATCGTACCATCCTACTCAAAGATCGTACCATCTAGCTCAAAGATCGTACCATCCTACTCAAAGATCGTACCATCCTACTCAAAGATCGTACCATCCTACTCAAAGATCGTACAATCCTACTCAAAGATCGTACCATCTAGCTCAAAGATCGTACCATCCTACTCAAAGATCGTACCATCCTACTCAAAGATCGTACCATCCTACTCAAAGATCGTACCATCCTACTCAAAGATCGTACCATCTAGCTCAAAGATCGTACCATCTAGCTCAAAGATCGTACCATCCTACTCAAAGATCGTACCATCCTACTCAAAGATCGTACCATCCTACTCAAAGATCGTACCATCCTACTCAAAGATCGTACCATCTAGCTCAAAGATCGTACCATCCTACTCAAAGATCGTACCATCCTACTCAAAGATCGTACCATCTAGCTCAAAGATCGTACCATCCTACTCAAAGATCGTACCATCTAGCTCAAAGATCGTACCATCCTACTCAAAGATCGTACCATCCTACTCAAAGATCGTACCATCTAGCTCAAAGATCGTACCATCCTACTCAAAGATCGTACCATCTAGCTCAAAGATCGTACCATCCTACTCAAAGAGCATTCCGTCCAGCTTAATGGTTTACAATGTCTAGATATGTTTATCTTACTTATGATTCTGTAACCAAATCACGTCCTTTAAGTATATATATATATATATATATATATATATATATATATATATATATATATATATATATATATACGGATGGTTTCATACTGCAAACACCACAGGCTCCACACCATTGTGTCTCACTGGATAACAACACTAGCTGGGTCTCAAGTGGGTCACACTAGGCTCCACCCTACTGGCTCAAACTGGCTTCTGACCCCACTAGGTCACACTGGGGTCCTACGGACCTCCATGGTCACACACGGGTGGAACACCTCCAGCCATGCGTGCGTCCCGCCACACCACCACCTTGACCAGCCAGGCTGCATCAAAGCACGACTGGCTGACCCACAGTAATAACAACTACCATATCTCGGTTGTAAATCTGGGATTTAATTTCATCATGCACGCCACTGTGAGAGAGAGGTCACGTGACTCCTGGTTCCAGGAGAGACAAACGAGGTCACATGCCAAGGCAGAGGTCAGTCGAGCGCGTGATCCGACGCTGTAATTGACGATGACCCAACAACCTTCAGACAACACTTCATATCAGAGGCATCAACCTCCCTCTCACATTACTGTACATGTCTCACCAACCTGACCTGCAGTGCTGGGGGATCATGTACACATTATAGGCGACCTGCTCCTTATATATATATCCATAGCCCACGCCTCGCAACCATACAACATTGTTGGAACCACTATTCCTTCAAACATACCCATTTTTGCTTTCCGAGATAATGTTCTCGACTTCCACACATTCTTCAAGGCTCCCAGAATTTTCGCCCCCTCCCCCACCCTATGATCCACTTCCGCTTCCATGGTTCCATCCGCTGCCAGATCCACTCCCAGATATCTAAAACACTTTACTTCCTCCAGTTTTTCTCCATTCAAACTTACCTCCCAATTGACTTGACCCTCAACCCTACTGTACCTAATAACCTTGCTCTTATTCACATTTACTCTTAACTTTCTTCTTTCACACACTTTACCAAACTCAGTCACCAGCTTCTGCAGTTTCTCACAGGAGGATGGATGTGCTGGAAATGAGATGTTTGAGGACCATGTGTGGTGTGAGGTGGTTTGATCGAGTAAGTAACGTAAGGGTGAGAGAGATGTGTGGAAATAAAAAGAGCGTGGTTGAGAGAGCAGAAGAGGGTGTTTTGAAATGGTTTGGGCACATGGAGAGAATGAGTGAGGAAAGATTGACCAAGAGGATATATGTGTCGGAGGTGGAGGGAACGAGGAGAAGTGGGAGACCAAATTGGAGGTGGAAAGATGGAGTGAAAAAGATTTTGTGTGATCGGGGCCTGAACATGCAGGAGGGTGAAAGGAGGGCAAGGAATAGAGTGAATTGGATCGATGTGGTATACCGGGGTTGACGTGCTGTCAGTGGATTGAATCAGGGCATGTGAAGCGTCTGGGGTAAACCATGGAAAGCTGTGTAGGTATGTATATTTGCGTGTGTGGACGTATGTATATACATGTGTATGGGGGTGGGTTGGGCCATTTCTTTCGTCTGTTTCCTTGCGCTACCTCGCAAACGCGGGAGACAGCGACAAAAAAAAAAAAAAAAATATATATATATATATATATATATATATATATATATATATATATATATATATATATATATATATATATACAGAGAAGGGGGCCAGGTGAGGATTTTCCCTCTAAGGCCCAGTCCTCTGTTCTTAATGCTACCTCGCAAATGCGGGAAATGGCGAATCGTATGAAAAAAAAAAAAAAAAAAATATATATATATGTGTGTGTGTGTGTGTGTGTGTGTGTGTGTGTGTGTGTGTGTGTGTGTGTGTGTGTGTGTGTGTGTTATATCGCCATAACTGCGCTATAAAAGGTGGTTGACGAGAGTTCAGTAGGAGGCCTGGTTGAGCCATTAACATGCTCCAAATATGACCTTTTGCTCCTTCAGTGCCACGCGCTGACCCCGAGTGACCTTTCGTTACGTCTCTTTCCCAGTGACCCGTGACTCAGAAGGCGCCCCAACGCGACACCGGAGTGCTCCCTCCCTCACTCTAACCGGCGGGCCACGATCATCCATACGACTCTGTGCCCCCCCCCCCTCCTCAACCCCTCCCCTCAGCACCCTATGTTGCAGATTCCCACACGAAGGTAATACAACAACAACAACAACAACAACAACAACAACAACGCCTCCAGGCCAACACCTGCTGTATAAACATTCTCCTCACCACACCCTCCCTTAACTCCTTCCATGATACTTCCCTCCCTCACCACACACCTCCCCCCATGATACTTCCCTCCCTCACCACACCCTCGCTTCACTCCCTCTACGACGCTTCCCTCCCTCACCAGACCCCTCGCTTCACTCCCTCAACAGTGCTTCCCTCCCTTCATGTTTCTCCCTCCATGCAAGTTCAACCTTACGTTTACCTTTACAATGTGTGTTGAGAGGTCGTCTACCCCAACACATGGGTCTGAGTCCAGGCTGGTTCATCAGTCCACCAGGCTGTTGGTGGCCGCGGCACGCATGCACACACGCAGGTCTAATCAATATAACGTCTTTAAGACGTACCCTCCACTCCAAGCACGCCCTCCTTCACTCCAGGGAGAGAGAGAGCGAGAGAGATGGGCTTTTCCCTTCTCCACGGGACCAACACCTGCACCCATCATCACTCCCTCCATAAATACACCGCTCCCAACTCCTCCTCCCACCTACCACACTCCCCCACCTACACTCCTCCTCCTCCCACTTACCACACGTTCCTGCCACTGCCTCACCGCCGGCAGAGTGAGTCACGGTGGCTGCCGTTCACTTCCCCCCCCCACACACGGTAACAACGGCCCTCAAGACGCGTTACCCACACTAACGCACCGACAGACACAGCCCAGACAAACGCACCGACAGACACAGCCCAGACCAACGCACCGACAGACACAGCCCAGACCAACGCACCGACAGACACACGACACAGCCCAGACCAACGCACCAACAGACACAGGCCAGACCAACGCACCAACATACTCTACCTTGACTGACGCGCCACAAGTCCCTCTCACACCCAACGCACCTCACCTGTACAGGACGCTACATATGACGGGAGCAGGTGTGTGTGTGTGTGTGTGTGTGTGTGTGTGTGTGTGTGTGTGTGTGTGTGTGTGTGTGTGTGTGTGTGTTCGGTAATGTCGACCCCATACCCAATGGCATTCGTCCCTTCCTCGGTGGCTCTCACTCAACCCATTTCCCTCTCCCTCACCACCCCAACCGTTCCCCCAACTACCTCGCTACCTACTGACACTCTCCCCATCTCCCACAGACAACCCTCCTCCTCCACCACCCACTTCCCCATACCCCCATTGATCTCTTCCTCCCTCCCCATTCAGTCCTCCAGCCACCCAAGCCACTACTGGACTCTCGCAATCTTGCAATGTCGGTCACACGCGATCTCCACACACTCACCAGAGCAACCCTACCCTCAACTTACCCACTGCCATAGCCTGAGGAGCCTTACCCTAACCTTCCCTTACCTTGGGCTCGTCGCAAAGACCTACCACGCATGGTGACCAAGTCGACCAACACCTTCCCACCCACCACAGGCCGAGACCCGGGTCTCCCACCCACTCATCACAGCAGGTTGCCCATAGTCAACCACCACTCACATACCTCTCCATCAGCCATGCGTCTACCCATGCCAGCCACGCACTCACTCACAAACCAGCAGGCACCCACGTTCAACATGCACTTTCACATATACTTATCAGCACGTCACCCACACTCTTCAAGCACACACACACACACACACACACACACACACACACACACACACACACACATTCCAGTCCCTCATCTGTGGCGTCCCACAGGGTAACAATAGGACCCTAGTGTTTCATCCTCCTCTTCCTAAGCGACGTCCCCAGGGGATGCACCTGGTCGATGGAAGCACGTTGACGACCCTGCTCCACCAGTGGTGTCAGCTCTGACAACACCTGACAACAAGGCCCTTAACAACCTCTACAGCAGGACCATCGCCGACCACGTCACCCAAGACCAGGGTTATGCGCCGCCTCCACCACCCTGTCTCATTAAGGCCCCCCAGTTCCCCCCTCCTCCAGGCTCTTCAGTCCACCCAGCTCCTCGGCGTGACTCTGGACGATGAGCTGAGCTGGAGGGAACACGTCATCACCAGATCCGCCAGCTCTCAGTCTCTACATTCTCCCGTACACACTCACGACACTCGCATGCGCCCAGAACCTGAACTCAAGAACGTCTAAAAAAAAGAACTTTCCATTCTTCCCCAACTTACCCGTGGCTCTCCCACCCGGCCTGGTCCTCCTCTCTATCCACCACACAACAGAGGCTACCCGAAAACGTGCACACAAGGTCATGCAATATCATCCTGGGTCCTTCTTACACCACCTGTCGGGGTGCGCCCGACACACACTGGCCCTCCCGACTCCTCTCCTCCTGGGCCTCACCCAAGATGGAAGACAGGCTACACCACCATTCCCGCCACCGTCACCTCCCGCCACCTGAGATCCCTCGTCTCCGAGCTGCAGGACGTCATCACAACCGCCCCGTTGTCCAACCAAGCCACCAAACATTATGAACATCCTAACCAACTTCTAATACGTCATGAAGGGCAATGTCTAGTCCCCCTTCCCCATGTGGTATCCCCAACGCCTGTACTGTAAATAATCCTCATAAACCATCAGTCTCTGGCTCCTCTGTTTATCCAACAAATCGGTTAATCATCATTAATATAATTATCATAATCACAGATACAATGCAGTGTGCACGCACACCCACACCCACCCACCCACACCCACCCGCCCACCCACACACACACACACACAGGTTCCAGGCCACCTCTGTCCACAGGTGTGAACATCATCTTTACTTTTACCGGGAGCCGAGAATGTGCCACGACCGCCTCACCCACATGCAACGTTGAGGTAGCACACTCTCAATACCACGGTACACTTCCATGTGACGGTACGCCTACGGTACATGCTCATGTTACGGTATAACCACGGTACATTCCCATGTGACGGTACGCCTACGGTACATGCTCATGTTACGGTATAACCACGGTACACTCCCATGTGACGGTACGCATACGGTGCAGGCTCATGCCATGGGACGTCACATAACTATGTGACGGTACACCTACGGTATATGCTCATGCTATGGGACGTCACATAACTACTATGAGAAGGAACAAGTGCTCTGTGCGGCCGTGTATTCCTTCACGTAACACAAACCAAGTGAGAGATGTCCTTATTCTTTCTTTCTTTGCTGAAACAAGAAGATACGTAACACTCGACACCTAGAACACAAAGGATCTTAGGAATACCGCGCACACCACGACCGGCCATGACTAATGATGGATAGCATCACCTAACGGTAAAGAAATCATAATATCATCTCCCATGTTCACATGTCCTGAGCTAACACCACGAACCCAGCGAGTCCATACGGGGGATACCTGTGCAAACATAAAGATATGATGCATATATTATACAAGATTGTGAGGCGGGGCAATAAGAGGGTAAAACTCTCTCCCTCCCCCGTAACACACAGGTGGTGATCACACACACACACACACACACACACACACACACACAAGAAGGTAACAAAGTGGGCAGCAGGATTAAGAGAGCTGAGTCACAAGGAGAGAGGTTTGGAAGTCTTGTAGGAAAGAAAAGTAAATAGCAAACTGATCACAATAACTTTTTAAACCAGTTTGATGACGTCAACAATTCTTCGCCGGATGCAGGGTTTAGAACCAGACACCACAACATAAAACTACGCAAGAAACTTGTTACAAGACAATAAACAAGCAATCTTACACCACAAGAGGAGCGAATGAATGGAAGAAATCGAGAGAAGAAATTCTAAATGTGCACAGCCCACAGGGGTTTAAAGAGACGTATGATAGTGTAGAATGGTCAATAGATGGGGCCCCCAACAAGTGTAGAAAACCCTTCCCGTAGTGTGAAAATCGGTGATCACACACACACACACACACACACACACACACACACACACACACACACACGAGTGTAGGATTCCCTCCCTGTGCCGTACGAACAGGTAATTCCAAGCACCTTCCCCTGAACTGATCGACCTGTCTTATAAGCCGCACACAAAGCAGCCTCGTTTATAATTCTGTCACACCTGCGTCTTACACCGCCAGGACCTTGTGAACATCGGCACACTGCCTCTCCTCGTTCACCTGGGCGGGCGGCTGGACGTGTCCGGGAGGCCTACCAGAAGTATGGGGGAGTACATCTCTCCCGGAGCGTCTGGGTCGCATAATTAGGCAAGGCACCCTGCATGTGGAACCGGCGGCAGAAACGATACAGCAGTTGAACTCACGCGACTTCCCTACCAGGGTTCATTTGCCTAGCTAGCGCGACTCCCCCAACCGTGTGTGTGTGTGTGTGTGTGTGTGTGTGTGTGTGTGTGTGTGTGTGTGCTTGCCTCGCTAAATTCTCCTCACAGAATACACTTGACCCACAACTCCTCACAAAGTACTTCTCGCCTCTCTAACCTCCTCACAAAGTACACTTGCCTTACTCAACTCCTCAGAGTACACTTGCCTCGCTTGATTCTCCTGACAGAGTACACTTGCCTCACTCAACTCCACTCACATGGTACACTTGCCTCGCTAATCTGTCCTGACAGAGTAAAACTACCTCACTCAACCCTCCTCACAAGGCACACTTGCTTCACTCACCCTTCCCCACCATACACACGGAGGCGGGAGAGTAAAGCAGAACACTTACCCTCCAACCTCACATGAGCAACCAAGTCGAACCCCAGCCTGGAGGAGGTTGGAAGACGCAATATGACGGGGAGGCTCACGTTAAAGGCCCTCCAAGTGCTGAATGAAATGACCCACAACAAGACCCGGGCCAAAAAGGCATTCCTGGTGGTGCCGGCACGGACACCCCATAAGGGCGAGGCTCCCTCTGACATGAATGAAACTCTCGGTCGAAGGAAGTGGGTGGCGTTATCATCTCCAGGTCCAAAAGGGGGGGGAGGAAGAGGACAGGTTGGGAGGTTTGTGCGAGACAAGGGAACGGTTCAACACCCTAACCATATCTGATGCAACACAATACAATACCCCCCCCCCCCCCACCTCCACCCCTACCCTGTACTAGTGCATACTGGAAAACTGATAAAACAGAAACAATCATCAATATCCAGATGTATGGTGGACCACTTACAACATCCACGTATTTCAAGAACCACTCAAAACATCCACGGCTGCGACGGAGGAATCATTCTTCCACGTGCAAACCCGCATGTAACAAAACATCCTTCATCGTGAAAGAAGAAAGACCTGCAACATACATTCAATCAATACACAACAGAACATTCTTCAACAGCTACCATTCTACGAAGCGATCTCCGGCGCTGTAAGATCATCACAACACACTCCAAACATCCTCGATCAACATCCCTCAACATGAATAATCCAACATACAACATCAAGGGTTCTCGAGGAGACCCCTCAACACTCACGTCCATAAAAGCCACTGATGGCGGCGGGGAGGAGCCACCACCACCACTCGAACTAATGGCTGGCCGAACTCCCGAAGGAGGGGCGTCCAACGGTCGCTCCACCCCTCGCAGTGCCCAGTATAAACACACCTCACAGCAGCGCAAGCTGCCCACACGTCGCTGACCCCTGACCACGACTCAGGTTCGATTTCTGAGCACGGCGGCCATGCGACCCTTAAAAGCACGACGGTACGACCCCTGAGCACGACGGTACGACCCCTGAGCACGACGGTACGACCCCTGAGTACGACGGTTACGACCTCTGAGCACGATGATACGATCCCTGAGCACGACGGTACGACCCCTGAGCGCGACGGTACGACCACAGAGGACGGCGTTGTGTTCCTTTGGGTTTTTACCCATAAAGATCAGGTCAAAACCATATCCAATGGTCGTATGGTCGTACTCAAGAGTCGAGCAGCTTCGTGCTTGAGAGGTCATTGGGTGGAGAGGGTGTGTGTGCGTGTGTGTGTGTGTGTGGGGGGGGGGGGGGGGGGGGGAACCGCAGATATTCCAAGAATGCACCCTGACCCAACCCACCAGACATTATTATGAATGACCCGACCATCTTCAGAATGCAACCCCCCCCCCCCCCCCCCCTGATGAACACTCCCATCTCGAGACAACACTATGTAAGGGAGCACATCCAGCGCTGCCCTTTATTAGACCATAATATGACGTACAAGGAAAGCTTCCTCGACGCCACTTTAAAAACCTGCCAACTCCAACAGAGGAATACAGCGTTCACAGTCTAACGTCACACTGACAAAATGCTTTTTTGAACGGGAAAATAATATAGCTACATCGCAAACAATACACGTACGATGGTATACATAAAATACATACATACATATACATACCGACACTTCCATTATCCCAATTTCCATTAAACAATCTTGTTTATTAGTTCCTTCGTAAAAAAAATAAATCCCTTCCAAAAGAATGGAAAAAGAGAGCGAGCTCAACATTCCCTCCCGTGCCTCGTTCAACTTTAGAAATGTCTACCATGAACTGCCTCGGTATTACAGGCCACCATGTCTAGCACCACACGTTGGCTACACACACACACACACACACACACACACACACACACACACATACACACGTGTGTGTGTGTGTGTGTGTGTGTGTGTGTGTGTGTGTGGGTGTGTGTGTGTGTGTGTGTGTGTGTGTGTAGACAAAATCTACAAGCTGGTAAGTTGAATTGGTTACTATGAAAAAGGCAAAGTGCAAAAAAAAATTTACATACGGATCAATATGACTGGGGAAAAGTGAAAATATTTAAGAAGATCAATATACCTGGGCTAGAGTGAAAACAATTTACATGCTGGTCAATACAGTGGGCCAAGATTAAAAAAAAATCATATACATATATTTATTCACTAATAATACAGTCGAAGCGTGGAAAAAAACTACTGTGATCAATACACTTGACGGGCTGTGGAAAAAACTAGACAGACAAAAGGACTTGAGAAAAATATCAATAACTGATCAATACATGTTGTCAACCAGTATGATCAGTGTTGCCCACTGGCTTTAAAATCCGTTATTGTGCCAAACATCACATCAGAAAAATATTGGTATACACCAGAAAAAAAAATGGAGCGATGTACAGTACAGGAAGAAAACGTACTGTCATTAACACGAGGGGGAAGAAAATACATCTCCACAAACATTGTTCAAATTTACAAACATCACAAAATCATTGTGATGACCATAAACATGGGGGGGGGGGGGACGAATGGTCAAACACCTGCCACATGACCAACATTGTGGGAGACTTGAACTCTTACTGCTATATCATAACTGATACAACACTGGAAACAATGGAGGACCAATTCACAACTTTTGAAACCTTGCCCGACCAAAGTGGAGACCCAGAATGAGTAAAAAACGGACAATGGATGCGTCAGGCTGCGCCGCCACCGCTTTACACAGACACACACACACTACACACACATACACACACAGATAGGGTACCACGGGTGTAGAACTCCCTCTCCGTACAGTACATCACACACCAGCCAAGCGACAATCCCTTGGCGCTTACGTCCCATGATGTACACAAGTTGTAAAAGTATAAACGAATAGTTCAAGTTACGTAATCCCTAAGACCCCCTTACTATGGAGCACCTACAGCTTCGGAGCCGCACTGCAGACAGGAGCAGGGAAACGATGAATTCCCTTCGAGCGAGATACTCCTCGGAACTACACTCCTCAGCGTCCTCTGACGATGATCTTGTGTCGCAGGAGATGACCTCCCACTCACGGTGCACCCACATGTAGACGGAGTCCGGTAACACCTACTCATTCTATTCATCCACTTATGTGGAATAATGATGAGTGTACTCACCACCTGCCTGTTACGGGAAGGCTTTCACTCGTGTTGACCCCGTCTCTTATCCTTGTACGTATGTCCCATGTCTCTGCTGGTGTCTGCATAAACACATACACCTTACACTAAACCAGGTACCCATATATTGATGTGTGTGTGTGTGTGTGTGTTCGTGCATTAAGGCTGGGCTGGCTGGGTTGGGTTGACCCGTGCTTCCACGTACATTTAAAATGCACGACCATCATTTCATATCACAAGCATTCCTTTACCTACCAGCATTGATATGTGCCGAGCCAGCAGAGGGAGGGCGGGGCGCGGCTACCTCTGCAAGCAGCGTCAGCAAGCGAGCGGTAAAACCCCAACGGTTAGCAAAGCAAGCCCGTCTGTAGCTCCTCCTGCTTCACCACCACATCTCCACTCCCGCCTCACCCCCGGCTGGAAAAGTACTTCACTCTTTCATCTGCAAACTATCACAACTTTCCTTCCAACTCTCACTAGTCAATCTTTTTATATAATTTTTACCTCACAGACGACCTTCTCAATACACAAAACAGCTAAAAGACTCCAAACGCGATGGGTAAACTCGTTACATAACCAGTTCATGGTAGAACTGACGTAACAAGACTTATTAATTTGTGAAAAACAATATCAGTTTATAATCCCCAAAGCAGGAAAAATATGAGACATAAGTTATGAAAGCGAAGACAAAGTCCTGATCTTCCTGCCAGGCAATAACAACTTACAAAAGAAATACGACAATTCATTGTCTATAAAATTATCTTAAGCCATTTAAAGGCCTCTACCTAAATTAAGGGACCCCAGGGAGCCCAGACAACTTACCGCCCAACAATGGGCTTCAACCCCTTTGGCAAGACGGTACGACCCTTAACCAGGACATTTTAATCCTTGGGTACGACGGTACGACCCTTAAGCACGACGGTAGTACGTGCAATAGGTGTAATATAACCTTTGACCTGATCCTTAACGAC
This sequence comes from Panulirus ornatus, assembly GCF_036320965.1. Lineage (NCBI taxonomy): Eukaryota > Metazoa > Arthropoda > Malacostraca > Decapoda > Palinuridae > Panulirus > Panulirus ornatus. The sequence goes on along the minus strand of NC_092289.1, from coordinate 2,108,756 downwards.
TATGTCAAACGACCAGGCCGTCATACCGGTACACCATCGTGCTTCCAGTGGTTACTCAATGTTCCACCAACGTGAGGCTCTTCCAAATGCACGGACCACACCCGCCGCGAGACCACGACCAGATGTCTCGACCGTCTCGGGATGTTGAACAATGCCATGTCCTCAGCTGGCTGTTGTAGGGTTGTTTTCCTTCAATGACTAATATATATATATATATATATATATATATATATATATATATATTTTTTTTTTTTTTTTTTTTTTTTTTTTTTTTTTTTTTATACTTTGTCGCTGTCTCCCGCGTTTGCGAGGTAGCGCGAGGAAACAGACGAAAGAAATGGCCCAACCCCCATACACACGTACATACACACGTCCACACACGCAAATATACATACCTACACAGCTTTCCATGGTTTACCCCAGACGCTTCACATGCCTTGATTCAATCCACTGACAGCACGTCAACCCCTGTATACCACATCGCTCCAATTCACTCTATTCCTTGCCCTCCTTTCACCCTCCTGCATGTTCAGGCCCCGATCACACAAAATCTTTTTCACTCCATCTTTCCACCTCCAATTTGGTCTCCCTCTTCTCCTCGTTCCCTCCACCTCCGACACATATATCCTCTTGGTCAATCTTTCCTCACTCATTCTCTCCATGTGCCCAAACCATTATCTCGGAAAGCAAAAATGGGTATGTTTGAAGGAATAGTGGTTCCAACAATGTTGTATGGTTGCGAGGCGTGGGCTATGGATAGAGTTGTGCGCAGGAGGATGGATGTGCTGGAAATGAGATGTTTGAGGACAATGTGTGGTGTGAGGTGGTTTGATCGAGTAAGTAACGTAAGGGTAAGAGAGATGTGTGGAAATAAAAAGAGCGTGGTTGAGAGAGCAGAAGAGGGTGTTTTGAAATGGTTTGGGCACATATATATATATATATATATATATATATATACACACACACACACGAACAAAGTGCCCCGGAACGCGCACCTTCACAGAACATATAAACCTCCAACAGCCAGGATCGAACCCGGGACCCCTGTGCCACAGGCGGGAATTCTACCGCTAGGCTATGGGCCTGGCTAATAGGAAATGACTATTCGAATACTATGTACTCGAATACCCTTCGTCTCACGTTGGTGAGCAACGGGGTCTACACCGGTTATTTCCCAACAGGCGCAGACAGCCAGCAGATAGCATTTTACCGAACCTAACTGTACAACGCGGAGGTATATGAATACAGTCAGTACAAGAAGGCCACCACGTCCCTATCAAGTTAATGCGGCCGACGAATTTCGCCAATGACCAACACGTACAGGGCCACACGGTCCTCACGATGAAACGGACCACGGACGACGACGTAGCACGAACAACGTACCACGACCCGAGGACGACAGCGTCATCTTGTAAGCTGAGGACGGCGACGTAACCCAGGTCGACAACGTACGATGGAGCACGAACGCCGTCGTCCCACGGACCAGCTCTGGGGGCCAACCACGGTCTCTGGCTGCAGGAAAAAGCCACGTCCACCACCCACCCCCACCCACACACCCGCCACCCCCACAAAAAAGAGCCTTTCAAATCTCACTTGAGGAAAACTTTCCACTGACTGTTCTCCACCAAACTTCAAAAATTAAAAAGTCAGACGTCCTTAAAAGTGGGTCCGGACGACAGGCCAGCACACACACACACACACACACACACACACACACACTGCAAAAATCTGAGCCGGGAAACTCCAATTGATGAAGGAGGAGGGGAATGTTGGTAAAGGGGGAGGATTTGCTCTCTCTCTCTCTCTCTCTCTCTCTCTCTCTCTCTCTCTCTCTCTCTGAGTCGTAGCACAAACTCAAGACCGTCAAGAATCACACGCCCCCCCACCCCCCCGTCGTCTGGGGGGAGGGGTTAGGTGTGTGTGTGGGGGGGGGGGGGGAGAGTTTTACATAACTGTCGCTCAGTCACCGAGAAGGAGCGAGGTGCGCCTACATAATGGAACTCGGGGCCAACACGCTTCAAAGCCTGGGAGGAAATCGTACGTGACGCTTCACGAAACCGGCGTGAAGACACCTCCAAAGGCACGAAAATCTCGACGGAGTTATACCCCTTCCACTTTCCTCTCCCTCTCTCTGTGGGATACTAAGCCCCACACGCGACTACCGCTTCCTTGAAATGCATGCGAAAAATATATCCCAGCTACTCACAGACACAATATATATATATAACAAATACAGCCAACATGATGAAAAATAATGAGTCCAACCCAACTCATGTATTCAAAGGATTCCATCAACGAACGATGCTGCCCAATCAACGGTCATTACAAGGAGAATCAATATCAAATCCCTCGTCTCTGGGCTGGTATAGCGACTGATCAACTCCCATCAGAAACTGTGGTAAGGAAGAGCAAACTAAATGAACTCTACGACCATCAGACATTGTGGTAGGGAGAGAGCAACAGATGAACATGATCAGCACCACTGCGGTGGTAGCCACATAAATGCCACCTCAAGGCAACAACAGCATCACCAACACCCCCTGAGTTTCAGCACCACACCACCACCAGCAGGAGAAGACACTGGAGCAACATCACAATGTGGTGGATGACGAAAAGGAGCGACGCCACCAACACCTCGCCCTTTCGAACGCCACCCACACGAAGTGCCACGACTAAGCACCGCCAGCCACACTGACTCACACGAACACAGACAACCACTCTGACTCACACTAAAGTGGTGTGACACACAGACTCACATTAACACAGGGGACACCAGACGGTTTAACACTAATGTAGACAACCCACACTGACTCACAATAACGTGGGGAGGATTACAATGACTCATATCAAAGTGCGGGGACATCACACTGACTCACACTGGCTCACACTAGCGTCGGGATCTGCACGACCCAAGCCAGCCACAGACTTGAGCGAACATGAGAACCACATGCTCAACATTACCCACAATGACTCACACAAACACACACGGGGCGCCTCATATTCCAAACACACACACACACACACACACACACATAGAAAGAACGAACACATCCGAGGATATCCGTGCACACATGTGTAGAGTCTCTTAAACAAACCCTTCCTTTAACCCGAGTTAAAAGTTATATGAATTTTCACATTATATTTTCGATCTCAGACTGCAATTAATCCGAAGAACTGATAGTCACATCATTTTGATTATAATCATCATCACTGTTGTTCTTAATAATAATAATAATAATAATAATAATAATAACAATAAAAACTAATAATAAATAATAATGATAATAATAATAATAATAACTCATTATTATTATTATAATTACTATTATTAGTATTATCACTATTACCGAATAAGGCAGCTCGTTCGAAGGGACAAAAACAGGAAACAGAGGAGTGACTGTGTGAATCACATCACTCATGATCAGCAACCTGTCTGACTTTGGACATGATGGGGAAACACAGCGACCCTCACCACAGCCTAGCACAGGCCGGTGCTTCTGAGAAGAGAGGCTCCTGGGTGGCCAAGTGGGCGGTGGATCCCTCGAGCTTTCACTCTCAAGTGCAAATATAACGAGTGTACAAACAAGGGAATGAGTGCATGTCCTCAACAAATGCACAGCAAGATTATGTGGGGGAAACAAAGACATAATTCATCTAAAACGTAAATCTTAATGAAATTCAATGAAGGATAAATAAAGAGATACATTTAAGTACACAACCTACGAAGGATAAATACAAAAAAATAGAATACTTCTACACAAATAATGGAGGAGAGGATGGAGTGAGGGAGGAATGGAAGCGCAAAAAGGATAAATGGAGGACGGGCAAGCCCACCCAACCATGACCGCCAGCCATGGGGCCAACCCCGCTGTCAGCCGAAACCCAAACCACGCCACCAAACTGCAACTCAGAACATAACCCTCAGAAAAAAAAAAAAAAGAGTCTCACTACAAGAGAAATATGTCCGTAATCTCGCAACCGAAACACCATTTGGGTGGCAATCTCCCGTACCAACACAGCCCCGGAGGATCTCCTTACAGTACCAGCAAGTCATCAGACGCACAGATATCATTAGGGAAGCAATCTTACTCCCCCTAACCACAATACCAATACGATACTACGCATAAACACACGTCATTATAGCGTTCCACTGCAACACGACCAGTGACACAAGTGGCAATAAGAACGAGGATAACCAGAGAGAGGAGAGGAGAGGAACCCAACCTCGGCCGCCACGCACCATCACCCTCGTCCTGCCTCACCCACGACCTCATCACCGCCAGGGGCGCCACCTGCTCCCTCACTGTTGACTGAGAACTCACGGCACCCAACACAACTCGAGGTATCCTACGTAGGAAGTAACACACTTCCCTCGACCGTGAGGATACTCGCTCCGGAGTACCATCCATCAAGGCGTTCCTACTCACACAACGTAATCCAACGACAAGAAAAAGATATCATGACTCCAGCACAATACTCCCTCAACTAATTAATCAAAATCCTCAAACAAAGCCTAAGTAAACTGACTATGCTACTCTACGACAAGGTTTTTTGTTGTTCAATTTTGTATACAATGATAATGATAATTCTCGAGTATTACCCTACTTCCTCTGACGTGAAACTCTAAAGGGGGAGTGGGGGGGCTAGACTCCAACTCAGACAATTCCCACCTACAAGCAGTGTGACTGGTCCTTACCGCCTGGCTCTGTGCGTTGGCGTTGCCCCATCACCTGACCTGCGCGCGGGCTGCTGCACTGGCCAAACCGCCGATGATGTCATGACTTCGTCACTCATGAAATCACACCCGTGACGTGGCGGTGACGCAGCGCCCTGTCAACCGCCTCCTGCCAACCCACAGACTTCCTGCCGTTGGCTTTTTCGCCGTCAGGAGCGGCGGCGGAGCAGACAAACCTCGTCTAATATTCAAACTCCCGTAGACACGGTTGGCAACAGTTAGCGTGAGTGCTTTCCAACCTCCTGACCCTTCCCCCGGCACTATGGGCGGTCACGCTGGCATTACGCCCCAGCTGCTGCTAACGGGGTGTGGAGGGTTGTTGCTGGGGGCGTGTGCCTCCTGCAATAGCAGCCTCGGCGGTGACACCCGGGCCACGCCGATATCGATCCCGCCCGCCCGACCGCCCGCCCGCCACACGTCACACAGACATGAGCGGGTAGACGCCTGCACCCACTAGCCTCCCTCACGCCCACGCCCACCACCCTCCACGCTCCTGTGAACTGGCCAGTGCCTACACTCTCTCTCTCTCTCTCTCTCTCTCTCTCTCTCTCTCTCTCTCTCTCTCTCTCTCTCTCTCTCTCTCTCTCTCTCTCTCTCTCTCTAATCCTACACACACCAGTTAAATGCTTACATACATCCATAACACACACACACAACACATCCTTAACCACAATTCTCCTTGACCACAAGTACACATGACCTGATTAACACGCGATTCTGTCAGCTGCCGCCCCACAGCTCGACTCATCCATCCACCTTCTGGGGTCAGAAAACCACATCCGTTCTCGGCAGGACGACAAAATACGACCACTCGGCTGACCTAAACGACGGATCTTAGTCGTTGTGAAACAGCAAGTGAGGCCCCGTACCTAGTCAGACTTTGCAACTTCACATTTCCATAATTAATGCAGTCCATCAACGGCTTTCATATATCTTATCCCTAACGGCCAGAGGTCCTCAATACAAAGGCTGCACCACGAAAATAATGGTATAATACGAACGAAAAAGCCGCTATTCGACAAGGATGATATAATGTCAATATCTAAATACTGTTCCTGGAGAAGAATAGTTTAATATGAACAATACAGACTCCATACCTTGACGAAGATGGTACAATATATATCTGGACGCAACACCTCCATAAGGATGGTAGGATATAAACAAACTGGACGCCGCTCCTCGAAGGCGGTACCATAGGAACAATCTTGATATTCCTAACCTCAACAAGGAAGGTACAGGATGAACAACATGGACGCCGTACCACGACGAAGATGGCACAATACGAACCACCTGCTTGCTGTACGACAAGGATGGCACGGTGGTATGAACAACTCTAGCAGTCGACCTTTGGGGATAAAGGTTACCTCACATTTCTCAAAACTCCACCAAAATTCCAAAGCTTCTAGGTAGACACTGACTAAGAACTCAAGAGGAGACCTTCTGCCTCCGCTAACACAATGCACCGAGCTGTTGTGACTAGCGGCCCGTGACGTCAGGAAATACTAAGCGGATATGAGGGTGACTGGCCATAACGTCTTTAAGAAAACACTGAAGACAGAACTCGTCAGCTGATCAACTTAGGACCACCTACGACCCTTGAGTAGAGCAGTACGATGCTCGAATATGGCGGTGCGACCCTTGAGCACGACGGTACGATTCTAGTGTAGGTGTGCGACTCTCGACGGTACGATTCTAGTGTAGGTGTGCGACTCTTGACAGTACGATTCTAGTGTAGATGTACGACTCTTGACAGTACGATTCTAGTGTAGATGTACGACTCTTGACAGTACGATTCTAGTGTAGATGTACGACTCTTGACGGTACGATTCTAGTGTAGATGTACGACTCTTGACGGTACGATTCTAGTGTAGGTGTACGACTCTAGACGGTACGATTCTAGTGTAGATGTACGACTCTTGACGGTACGATTCTAGTGTAGATGTACGACTCTTGACGGTACGATTCTAGTGTAGATGTACGACTCTTGACAGTACGATTCTAGTGTAGGTGTACGACTCTTGACAGTACGATTCTAGTGTAGGTGTACGACTCTAGACGGTATGATTCTAGTGTAGGTGTACGACTCTTGACGGTACGATTCTAGTGTAGATGTACGACTCTTGACGGTGCGATTCTAGTGTAGGTGTACGACTCTTGACAGTACGATTCTAGTGTAGGTGTACGACTCTAGACGGTATGATTCTAGTGTAGGTGTACGACTCTTGAACCTTACCTTTAAGCGACATACAAAGGCTAAGCTACAGTAACCAAGGGTCATACAGTTATGCTCGGGAGCTTCACTGAGGTCAATAGATCACAAATGATCACTCGATGAAATGTTCATCTTACATTCAGATCCATGTGTTACGAAAAATGAGTAACAATGACGCGATAAAAACTAGTAACGAGACTGGGGAAACGAGGTCATAATAGGTCACTCCTAGAAACCCACACAAGTTCACCTTTCACAAAAACGATCAGGAAAAAAAAATAAATGTGGGTCACAATGCATTACCGGTATTCTGGTTCTAGGAAATATCCAAGACCAATAAAATATGGAAAACGTTACGAAACATTTAAATTAAAAGTCATGATATTTTTTCCCGCCCCGGACAATGTAGGTCAAATAAGTGTAATGTCAGTCAACCGTAACAATTAAATTCTCTGCGTCAGAATCAGAAACCTGTATTTCATTTTTAATTACAGAACACTGCAGCATTGTGTGACCTTTCAACAAGCTCTTTGACGAGTTAATGAGAGGAACGGCCTCCCTCAAAAAGTGTGACCATGCAGTGATGCCGCCATGCCTGGATTGATGTCAGCAAACATCACTCATCCGGGGGTACAATAACATCACAAATGATGTCAAGAGATATCGAAGGACTGACGATGACTGATGTCAACAACCCTCGAAGGCTGCTTGGTTTATCAGACCTTCACGCATCGGGTTTAAACTGGAAGAAATTAGTTATGAAAGACCAAAGAACTTTCAAAGACATCACAGCGAAGAACAAATGGCAAATTAGCGGACACGATGTAAGTTCAGTCGCCCGCCCGCCAAGCGAAAAATGTTAAATACCGCGCGTACCAAACTGTCACTCGCTCAACATCCTAGCAATACTTAGTTACGAAACTGAATCACAATTACGTATGACACAATGAAGACGTAACACAGGATACACAAATTTTCAAACCGCTTATCTGGACTATCAAGCCGAGAGAGAGAAAAGGCGATCAAATTATGCGTATATATATATATATATATATATATATATATATATATATATATATATATATATATATATTGGGAGCGTGGGGCTGGAAATCCTCCCCTCTCGTTTTTTTTTTTTAATTTTCCAAAAGAAGGAACAGAGAAGGGGGCCAGGTGAGGATATTCCCTCAAAGGCCCAGTCCTCTGTTCTTAACGCTACCTCGCTAACGTGGGAAATTGCAAATAGTTTGAAAGAATATATATATATATATATATATATATATATATATATATATATATATATATATATATATATATATATATATATATAATCATAAACATGGTGTAGATAGTCATTATCACACAGCAACCATGTGGCGCTACTTACACCGAAGCAGATAAACTTGCCTCGCGTGGTAAACTTTCCCACAATGATAAGGGGAATAAAAAGAAAAAAATTATATGACCGAGTCAAATCCCTCAGTTGGAGATAACTACTGTACTTAGGAACGCCAGTTAGATGCGTCTGATAAAATAAGATATAGTCTGGCGCATCGATCACGCTCATATTACCAGCCTGGGAAGAAGGGAACTGAAACAAACTTAGCCTTTCTTATACACAGTCATGGTGTACATAATGCTTACCATACAAGTGATATCATCGTTCTACACCTGCATAACTACAAGGCTACAAAACCACGCACCCCAAAACCCTTCGCCACAACCACATATACGCAATATAACAAGGGAAGCGACTGAGCGTAGAAGACGCAAGAAAAGCGACCACCTCACGCACAAAAACTTGCAGTACCTTAGTTACACGGAGACAATACATTCCCAACAACCTTGAGTCGTGCCACCCAGCAACAACCTGGAATCCAGGTTCCCTGGATACTCCAGCATTCTAGCACGGAGAGGGAGGTACATCACATGCACCATTCACAAGCCTAGTCCTCACACGATGACGGCCAGCCACACGCTGCACAAACCTACCTCGTTGTGGAGTACACCTACTTCTCAAAATGCCTTTTCACACTTCCCTCAATGGAATTGACACGTTTACCTATCTTCGTCTCTCCCTTAACCCCCTTCCTACCTATGAAACAGCCCACAACCTCCAAGTCGCTTTCAATTCTTTCTAAGAGCATGTCTTCGTCCATCAGCCTAGCCTAACGCCCACATATACTCTCCTCCACTGCTCTATCGCGTACCAACCGCTCAGAAAATTTTTTGCATTCCTTCAGCGTACAGGTATTATTGTCAATGTTATTATCATTATCATTATTATTATCATTATTATTATTATTAATATCATTATTATTATCAATATTATTATTATCAATACTAATACTATCAGTGATTACACACCCCAAGACTTCTATTATGAACCTCCTGCAGCTCCAATGTTACACACCGCACAAGAGCAGGGAAATAATGGACTCTTCTGGGAGCGACAAAAATACTCCTTTTCGTCCTCTTCACGCGCGGTTTAAGCATATACGGGCGAAGTCCGGTAGCAACGCACGCAGGTGCAAGACGGATAAGACACAGACACTTACATAGTGAGACACGAGCAAACAGTAAAAGGATAAAACTCGTAAATGTCCTCACCATGCACCCGTCAACAGTTTTCAGACAGTGCATGTGGAGCGAGAGGGGCCGGCAGGAAGCGAGAGTAATGGATATGGCAGTAAGACGAGGAAGCGGAGCAGCGGGAACATGGGGAGCGGCGGAAGAACATAAACAGAATGAAGATGTAAAGAAGAGAGAGAGAGAGAGAGAGAGAGAGAGAGAGAGAGAGAGAGAGAGAGAGAGAGAGAGAGAGAGAGAGAGAGAGAGAGAGACGTGAGCTGTAAGAGACAAGAGAGGAAAAAAACCTGCCAAGAGAACACAAGAGGTTGAAGAAAGGGAAAACGTGAGAACACAGTAGGTGCTCGACATCTCGAGAAAAAGGGAAATATATATATATATATATATATATATATATATATATATATATATATATATATATATATATATATATATATATATATATATATATATATAATGTGGGTGGGACCAGAGTGTGGCAATCTTCTCCATGCAGACGACGCCAGGGCAGCTCATCACGCAACATTTCCACAATGTAGGATACGGTGGCCCTCCTCCTTCCTGGAACCTGCACATCGTTCATGATAATCCATGAGGCAACACAAGTCACATCCCACTGAAATACTGAGGCAGGACACCCGTCATCTCTCCCACCTCATCTTGACAGTTATAGGCACCAGTCACCACGTAGACGAAATTGAAATTAAAAATAAGAAAAAGAAAATCCGTTTAAGTTTCGTATTACCGACACTATCATTAGCGACCTTCCGGCAACGTATGGTGTAAAGTGCGTCGACGGGGTAGAACTTTGTACACAAACCATATGTGTGTTGAGCGAGAGCCAAGCGAACTAAAATTTATCGCAAAACAACGTATGAAAAATCATTCTCAAAACTCCTCAAGTTTTATCCAGTGAGTGTGTGTGTGTGTGTGTGTGTGTGTGTGTTTATTCATACATATTCACCATTTCCCGCTTCTGCGAGGTAGTATCAATAACAGATGACAAAGGAAAATAATCCTCACTGAGCCCCCATTCTCTGTTCTTTTGGAAAAGTATAATAGGAGGGGAGGATTTTCAGCCAACGCTGTCACCCATTTATATATATATATATATATATATATATATATATATATATATATATATATATATATATATATATATATATATTGGAAAGGATCACAATTTTATATACGATATATCATCGATACCGATAATATATCGTTATATATCATCGATACCGATAATATAGAACGATAAACAAGTCAAAAATTAGTCTTTACCTATGTCATAATACGACAGGATGACATATCTATATAAACACAGAACTGTACAACAGTCCGGGTTACGTGGGTTAGGTTAAGAAGATACACTGTCTCAGAAACCTTCACACTCAGGACCTCTCACAGGTATTACATCCATTCTTCTCTCTCTGTCCCAGTCTATCGTTTTTATGCGATCTACGTCTGTCCCAATCATGGTAAATGGGAGTTTGGCGTGTAACAATGGCCGGCACGAACTGGGTAATGGACCAAGAATTGTAACGTACTCGGAGAAGTAGCGTCAAAATTGTTGTTTATCCCTTACGAAAATATGGGGGATTTTACATCAATTTCGTGTTCACATGAACACTGGACACTGTGCGACGATGTGACCGGCAAGGTTTGAGGATCAGATTGTATAAGCTACAAAGACCACATCATATTTCTCCGTCATGTCGGTGAACAATACAGGCTGAAGCCTCGTCAGAGATACGATGCGATAGGAGAATGTTCGGTTACTGTCGATCACAAGCGCCGCGATCGTGTTGAAAAAAAAAAAAGATAATTGTTCTATTATAATCGTACGCATCTCGGCTTAATCGTACGGATCTCGGCTGAAGTTTTTCAACAAATGATTCTTCAGTGAGCTGCTAAGCTGCATGCTTCTACGTTATTCCAAGTTGCTGCGCTTATTGCTTCATGATGCTATAAGCAGCTACGCTTAAATATTTTTATGATAGATAAGGTCCAGAGTTGAATACTTCTACGGGCCTGATGATGCTACATTAACCGCTGCTTGGATAAGCGTCTGCGCTGAATGTTCAGCAGGAATAAGCGGCTGCGCTGAATGTTCAGCAGGAATAAGCGGCTGCGCTGAATGTTCAGCAGGAATATGCGGCTGCGCTGAGTGTCTACGCCTGGATATGGTGCACTGCTGAGTGTTCTTAAAATAGGAAATGTGGCTGAGCTCAATGTTCCAACAACGGAAAATGAGGTTACGCTAAATACTCTTATTGTAGGATAGATAACTGCGCTGAATGTTCGCAGGGTGGAACAGAAGGAGCCAAGCAAGGAGTGCTCATCCTTCATCAAGGATCAGACCGGGGTGTAAAGTGTATGGATGTAACCAAGAAGAGAAAAGAGGAGAGAAAGGTAGTATGTTTAAGGAAAGAAACCTGGATGTTCTGGTTCTGACTGAAACAAAGTTCAAGGGCAAATGGAAAGAATGTTTGGAAATGCCTCAGGAAGCATGAAATGTCTTCCTAGCTTTCCAGTGAGCCAATTGGTTTGTGATCAAAGCTTACTGGAAAGCTAAGAAGACATTTTATGCTTCTTATAACAAAAATGTGTCAAATAAGGATGAGTCGAAATGTTTAGTGTTGCCCTGTTCTCCTAACTTAGCGAATCTATGTTCTAAAAAACAGTGCTTGTAATGTTGCTTTCCAGTACATTAAGACCTTAACAAATAGTAGGCCAAATCGTGCAACAATTGGGAGTGTTTATGCCGTCAAATGTAAGGAATGTAAAGATATTCATATATACCAGACCGGAAAAACTGTGACGGAGAGGTGTTATAGGCACCGTCATGCAGTACGCAGGGATGACCATAAAAATGCGATCGTTGAACATTGTCATGATCAACCCATTGATTTTGAAAATCACATTATTCTATACCCCTCTGCTGAGTAAGCCACACACAACGTCAGTGAATGTCTTAACTGCTAATTCTAAGAACTTTAATTTGCCCCCAGGCAATCTTAAAGCCAACCCTAGCCTTAACAAAATCATTATGAGAGAACTCACAAAACACACACACACAAAAAATTAAGACACTAAGCTAACCAGGTCGACCCCAAATGTGATGTTGAGATTTAAATAACTTCGTCAAGTACTGGCACCAGATGAGCTGGATATTCTCCACGAAAACATATGCCACATGTACAGAAAAATTACATACGAACCCCAACTGATGTCCGATTTCACCTTCATACTATTATTACAAGAGAGAGAGAGAGAGAGAGAGAGAGAGAGAGAGAGAGAGAGAGAGAGAGAGAGAGAGAGAGAGAGAGAGAGAGAGAGAGGGTTAATTAGCTGTCCATGCCGTCTCAGGTAATCATATATGTGTGTGTGTGTGTGTGTGTGTGTGTGTGTATATATATATATATATATATATATATATATATATATATATATATATATATATATATATATATATATATATATATATGTAATTAGGTACAGTAGGGTTGAGGGTCAAGTCAATTGGGAGGTAAGTTTGAATGGAGAAAAACTGGAGGAAGTAAAGTGTTTTAGATATTTGGGAGTGGATCTGGCAGCGGATGGAACCATGGAAGCGGAAGTGGATCATAGGGTGGGGAAGGGGGCGAAAATCCTGGGAGCCTTGAAGAATGTGTGGAAGTCGAGAACATTATCTCGGAAAGCAAAAATGGGTATGTTTGAAGGAATAGTGGTTCCAACAATGTTGTATGGTTGCGAGGCGTGGGCTATGGACAGAGTTGTGCGCAGGAGGATGGATGTGCTGGAAATGAGCTGTTTGAGGACAATGTGTGGTGTGAGGCGGTTTGATCGAGTAAGTAACGTAAGGGTAAGAGAGATGCGTGGAAATAAAAAGAGCGTGGTTGAGAGAGCAGAAGAGGGTGTTTTGAAATGGTTTGGGCACATGGAGAGAATGAGTGGAAAGATTGACCAAGAGGATATATGTGTCGGAGGTGGAGGGAACGAGGAGAAGTGGGAGACCAAATTGGAGGTGGAAAGATGGAGTGAAAAAGATTTTGTGTGATCGGGGCCTGAACATGCAGGAGGGTGAAAGGAGGGCAAGGAATAGAGTGAATTGGATCGATGTGGTATACCGGGGTTGACGTGCTGTCAGTGGACTGAATCAGGGCATGTGAAGCGTCTGGGGTAAACCATGGAAAGCTGTGTAGGTATGTATATTTGCGTGTGTGGACGTATGTATATACATGTGTATGGGGGGGGGGGGTTGGGCCATTTCTTTCGTCTGTTTCCTTGCGCTACCTCGCAAACGCGGGAGACAGCGGCAAAAAAAAAAAAAAAAAAAAAAAAAAATATATATATATATATATATATATATATATATATATATATATATATATATATATATATATAATTCGTTAATCCAATAAAATGTTTCCCACTTCACGTCGCTAGGATCCCCGAGGCACTCCCACCGGAACCAGCACTGGGGAAACCCCCAAGTTTCCCAGTCTCATATCATCCTCCACTGTCACCCGAGCCACCAGGATAACCATGATATTCCCAAGCATTATCATCCTGAAGCCTCATTCATCCGAAACATCACAAATCCTTACATTAAATTCGGTGTTTCACTCATTTTCAAATATTTTGTAAGGTTTTTTTTTTCGAAATAATGATGCGGTGATCCAATGCTACGCATGTTTTCTTCTACATTTTTACTTTTTGAAATGTCGGGAAATATCCTAATGTACTACTTGTACATTATTCTCGCTATCATAAATATCTCTAAGGTACAACGTTACAATATTTATACACTATACTTAACCCACACACTACACTGACTACATTCAGTATGGAATCACAGGTCTGAACATAATGGCTATGATCCTTGACCCACTAGCAAGAAAATGTTTCTAATAGAATAACAATGTAGCTACGTACAAATACATGTACTCCGGAGTACATGCGAACTTGACCCTTGTTACAGAAGACTGTGACGAGGAAGAAAAAGGAAAAAACACCCTCTTGACATGAGAAAGAGCGAGGGAAAAAAAAAATATCAACCCACGCTCTTGACCAACTGGGCACAACCCCACCCCCCAACTCGCCAGTAGGAAAGGTCATCAAGACATGTGATTTCAGGTGAGAGGTCTTGTGCAAGATGGCGCAACTGAGTCACATGTTCTTAAATAACCTCAAGATGGAACACGCTGACGCAAGTGACCCAAGCAGGTATCATCCACACACACACACACACGAATATGGCATTACTGTCACATCTCAGCTTATTGATCAACGAATAATTTAGCAGTACGGCCTAGGAAGCCGACAGTCCCCGAGATGCCCAAATTTCTTGAGACGTTATCTTTTCGTTTCACCTTTCTTGTAGTCACTATTGTATCACTCCAGTGCCGAACACGTACGTACTTTCACACAATGCACCAAAAAAATATTCAGTTCTTTTCTAGCACTTAGCACCCTCGCTCGAAATCCATGCGATTAAATTGTACGAACTTTCTACTTTCTGAAACAAACTCGCAAGTATTTTGCCCCTCACTGCAAGATTAATAAGTTACACTTACCTCTAAATACGTCATTCCAGAATCATATATGATGAACACACTGCTACGTATAAATTAATGAACACTATTGAAATAACTGTCATTTTCTTCCTATACCTAAACTACCCCTTAACATACTAACAAGTTCAAATCAAGTCCTCGGGAAATGTACTACTATGAGTCACTAATAAATCACAGTGGCGCACATTCTTCAACCAGTTTCCTGCAGCTTGGAGAACCAGGCCCTTAACGGATACGTTAAAAGCAGTGATGAAGTCAAAAGCGTATTCCGCAAAGAGGTGAGAGCATCAGGCTGTGCTGGTGGTGGTCGGTGGGCAGGCGCGGTCTGGTACGGTGGGTGGAACGCGTTGGCCTTGACAAGTGCAACGCGTGTTGGTGTTGTTGCGTCCCGTTACGACCTGTCACCTGTCATCCACCTCCACTGCCCTCTCCCTCTCTCTCTCTCTCTCTCTCTCTCGCCCTTTTGTTAACTTACAAACGTTATCTTAACCTACTAATTACAAGATCTTCGAGTAACAAAACTGTCGCTGTTCTGTTATGATGCGCTGTCGGGATTTTCTTAACCGTTTACCCCTTGGCTATGTAAGGCTAGGCTTTGTGAAGGAAGTCGATTCCAATAGCATCATATATCCTCTTTACAAACCGGTGCTACGTGAAGCTCCTTTATAAATATCGTAAGAGCAAATACACGAGGGACCAGAAAAACTGATTTAATTAATGTGGTTACACTAAACATGTACAAGCCTAGCGCAACGTAAGATAGGTCTTCTCAAGTAACGAAACGCCAACATGCGCCTCCCTCAGTGACTGTGAGCAGTGGCCACACCAAGAGCCTGGTTTTACACAACGCCCGTCATGATGGCAGCTAACCGTCGTCCTTGACCACCACACATTCAACCCACCAGTCGAGCGAGGGGACTTCGTGCTTGCCTAACCGTGAAATGTTCAGCCCAAATCTCTAACCACGTCAGCAAATCTAGTCTGGCGTTTGTTTTCGAAGGGCGTTACTACTAAATAATGTTCATAAAGTTCACACGATGCAGTGGACCGGCTAGAACGACAGCTGCAGTAGGGCTACCTCCTCCAACCCCCATGCCACTCCATCAGCCCCGAGAACCAGCAGATGGCACGGCCCGGATGCCACTAATCTATCACCCTATCGTGCCCAAAATAGCAACCATGGCCGGACAGGGTTACGAACGTCACATCGTTATTTAACGCCAGCTCTTCCCGTAATTAAAGCTAAATGAAGCATTAGGCAGGTTGTGTTTCGAGAGTTCCTTAATGGTTAACAAACGAAATTCAACATTTGAATTGGCATGCGTAAGCTGTCTTCATAATGTTGTAAAGGTTATCACAAGGATCAACACTTCCACAACACCAGCACCAAAAGTTTACTCTCGTGTGGTGATGCCAAGTTAGGAGGAGTCATGATGCAGCACACTGGTGGGGATTGCCATTTTCTTGTCCCTGAGGGCAAAACCTTGACAGTGATGGACGTGACCAAATGATTCAAAACCACCAAAACTTCAGACATTTCACCTCTTCACCAAAACCCGGCTGCTATTTTATATTTTCGTGGTGCGATTCAGGTCAATACTGCCCTTCCAGCGTGTTGTGCCGCAAGTTGATAGTGCAGGATGGTTCCAAGTAGCTGTTGAAACTTCTTCCTTCCCAGCCAAAGGTGTTCAACCCATTGTTCATTAAATAGGTGTCACGCTCCCCCGACCCTAAGAACCACCACCTCGCCCTCGCCGTTGCCAACGACTTCACTTTCGATGGAACAATGACTCAGTCATCCGCGAGATTCCAGCCACAGCGCACCTCTCCCAACCTCATACAGGCGTCGCCAGACGTCAAGCTGAATTGATTCCCTCTCACTCTCCCGAACAATACCTGTTAGGTGACAGAGAAAACAGGCAGTTCTCTTAGCGTGACGCACGGACAGCAAAGCCTGCAGCTTGTCTCAATCTTCCCGTCACCTGTTATCCACGACAGTGGCCGACAATATCGGTAGGGTTAATTATACCGACTGTGATAACGATAAAAAATACCAGGGGGAAGGATGAATAACAGCGACTGTCACAACAGAAATAGAAGCACCGACGGCAAACGGTGGACGCCGGCGACGCAATAACGCTTGCCTACATTTGCTTTATAAACATACGCAGAGTAGGTAGGAAGGCATAGTGCCAACAACCATGCTAATACATCCATGGATGTCAAGAAAGAAGGTGTACCCATTATACCCACACACACACACACACACACACACACACACACACACACACTTGCTAATAACCTCACTTGAAAGCAGAGAAACATTCACTATACTAAACACCACAAGGACGTGACAATGACCTTGCCGGAATACCTTCCTATTCGCCCCGACTCTAACCTTACGTGCATTTCATCAAACCATAATGAGGACATGGGAATCGGTACGTTCAGCACGAGCTCTTCATATACATTAGAGAGCTGGCGACTCTATACCGATGCGGCAGTTGCTACTGCGAAACATAAACATACTCTCACTTCCCGATGATGGAGTGCGACCCGTCTCGCCTGAAGTAGAGCGGAAATCGTGCTTATCTACAGGCGAAGCGTGATTTTGAGTCATCCCCCTCACTGTGTATGTATGTATGCGCTTGTGTCATCATAATAATCCCACGGTAGATGTGTCCCTGTAGTTAACTCTTAAGTGGGTTCATTCATACCTCACCAAATAATCAACCTACAAGGTCGTGGGATTGAGAGGGATATTGCTCTAGAAGGTGTTCACTGACGACCAATTGTTTCTACACTACCATCGCTCTGGGGTCATTCCTAGGCTACTGCAACCCATTACTAGGCTACTGCAACCCATTACTATGCTACAACTGTTGCAGAATCATCACCGTCGCAGTCCAACCATCATCCCAAAAAGAAATATTGTACGACTAACAAATAACCTTGAGTTATATAAACGTTATGGTCATCTCGAGAGGGTCTGTCGCCAACCATATTTAAAAGACAGTCGACTTCGAGCAAACGAACCACAGAGAAATATGGACGCTAGAGTGACATGTAAAGCAAACCTAAATCATGTTTCCTTATTTCAAATATCTTAAAAGATTTTTTCTTTTACTTCTACAGTTAAGAGACAACATTCACTGGATCCCAACCACATCAAACTCATCTTCAGGGTATAATAATAATATATTGGGGCATTGTTCCCAGGGAATACTCGTACTCCCTTATACATCTCATTCCACACCCGGAACTAAGATGCCACTGGGTGTGTCAACAAGCAAGAGCCTTGTGGCTACGCTAATGAACCACGCGCAGCCCACAACGACCTCTGCTGGAATTTGCCTTGTCGATGACAATGGTATTAACTTGTACGCAGCGTCAACAGCGTAGCCTACACTGCAACGATACAAACACAAAACCCAGTTCGAGTCCCTCTCCGCTTCAGCCTTCACCCCCATCTTAATAAGACTGACATTTCAATCAAAAATGACTTCCACTCCTAACATTTACTTCAGCCATATTGATAACATAAAAACAATCCCGACTTGATCCCTGGCCAGATGATATCTCAAGGTCCCAGGAGCGGTAATGTGAGGCATGGTTGGGTCCTTGATCCGCGGCTTGTCGGGTCCTTGAGCGACATTGCCGGCGCCCTAAACCACACTCAACCACGGCACCCGCAATTACCTCCTTAAACCCGACTCTTGACCTGACCTTCCAGACACAGGCGACGAGACTTGAAAAGGAGAGGAGGTAAATACGCGACAACGCCGCCTTCACCCTCTGAGCCTAACAGTAAAATCCCACAGCACGGCGGTGTATACGATCCTTATCGCCTCGTCTTGGACCCAACCCTCAGGGTTGTGTACACAGCAGAAGGTAATGGATGCCATAATAAACAAAGGTCGCACCGTCATGGGCGTGGGGTCATATAAACGCTAAATGAACATCTTACAAAGGGTCGACATTTATCGACCTTTCCTGAAATCAGTCTACCATTTGACGCACAGAGGTCGTGAACAGAAGAGATATGAGATATATAGCAACAGATAGCGACTGTAAGACAAAACTTACAAAGCTTGGCTTGGCTAACTCAGGGTCCTGTGATACGGATAAAATCCTAAAGGACCAGAAATCAACCTGGGAGAACCAGGTGCATATATGATAACGATAAACGGGGGGGGGGGGGGGGGGGGAATAGACAAAAAAAATGCTAAACCCATCAAGATCTCCGTCATTGGCACAACAAAGAAGCCATTTCTTCCCCCGTCTCTCTGTTGGCATGGTGGCGGCGGGAACCAACACGTCCCAACGTATTAACACTCTCGTTCCGACAATGGGACTTCCCACTGGATCCCTGATGCTATCTAGGGGGGATCCAATTTCCCTCTCTACGTTGGGCCAGGTCTTTACATTCTTAAACGTATTACTGAGATCTCGACTCAGCATTGCTCCTGCTCAAATTCAGATTCGCAAATTTTGTACGACCTAATACGTATCAAACAATGATAATGATACAAAGCCTAATACTATGTCTCATTGCTACAGCGGATTACCATGATGATGAACATTAAATGGCACGTGAATGAAGTGCTGAAAACTCCCTCCTTCCTAATACTCAGGGACTGGCGAAGTTGGTTCATTTCTCTTAACACTATATATGATAAAACCTCCTCTCAGGTTTCCTAAATGATCGTTCAACTTAAAAGAGGAATCCAACCATACGAGTCGGCCAAGTATCACGCCCGTGTCTCAAAACACCACAGAGCGAATGACCTGGTTACATATAATTAACATTATCGCAAAATGTTGCAGATACTGCACCATCAGCAATAACAGCAATGCACTCAATGTTCCTTGGACTTAAGAGGCATTTGAACTCCAGCACGTCCCTTCTGCATGAAGGTACGACCATCGAAGCAGGATGGGGTCACCTTCTGTACCAAAAGGTCGTAGTACCACCGTGATCGAGGGGGTAATGCAGATATCGCAACTCAAACACCGACTGTGAAGCATCCGACAGTCAGTGTGGGTGAAGGGGAGAGTGAGGCTGGTATGATGATGGAGCAATCTAAGCACATTATCTAAGGGACACTGATGGCAGTGCTGAAGAGGGACGGGGTGATGGGTGTCCAGAAGCGGTGGTTAGAGGGCTGAGTCTGGTGGCGGTGTTGGTGGGGGAGGGGCGCGCAAAAATGTGGCATAGTGATTATGAAGATGGGTTGTGTGGCCAGTGTGAGGGGTGGTGTCGTGAAGGTGATGACTGGAGTGGTGGTGGTGGTGGAAAAGGGAGGTGACGATGAAGTGGGCTGGCGGTTATCAAGGGAGGTGGGAAGGAGTGTCGTGGTGGATGAGTTGGTGAAATGAGGTGGGAGGCAGAATGGTGGTGAAAGAAGACATGGAGGGAGTGTGGTGGTGGTGGTGGTAGAGAGGGACGTGGGAGTGTGTTGCATGGGGGTGTGGGGGATAACAGTGGTGCAGAGTATCGGCTCGTGCAGCAGGAGACGACCACCAGCAGCTGGTGGTGTGAGGGAGACGGAGGATGGGTGGTGTGAACACTCAAGCAGCCAAGCCCCTCCCTCCCTCACACACACACACACACACACACACACACACACACACACACACACACACATCCAATCTCCAGCATATGCTTCTCCATCACTAAGATTCATGTACGTCATCCCCACCCCTCCATCCTTACCTTCCCCCCACCACACCACACGTACCTCCATCTACCAACGCGAACACCCACCCACGTCGCCCACGACACCAAACCCAACCATACGCTTCCCATTCCCACCGTTAGCCCCCTGCTCGTTGTCGTAAACGAAACGTCACTGACTTACACTGTCCAACCCCACGTATGGAAGTACAATTTAACCATTCGGTTTCGCAGAATTACTATAAAGTCTCCGTGCAATTACCGTAAAAGTTTCTTTCTTGTCTAAATTTGGAAATAATTTCCAACAGCACGAACACCCAACGGGGAATTTCCCCATAAAACGTACCGACACGCAAATCAAGTAACTAAGAACCTTTCATGTCACCCATGTAGTATTCTGCTATCTAACCAATTGATCAATAAAATGAAAATCCTATGCTACATAATTACAGAGTTCGCCCTAATAGCCCGGCATGGCTTGGGGAGGGATGGAGGAGTGTGTGTGTGTGTGTGTGTGTGTGTGTGGAGACAAGGGACGGTGTCAGTGACGGAGCTCTGGTTGACCTCTGGGAGACGCCCGTCAAGGTCATGACACGATGGTCATCGCCTCGGCTGTAGGTTGGCCCCACTGGCTACCGTTTCCAACTGCCCATGGAAAAAAAAAAATCTTACGTGCATGTTAAAGATAAAAACCAAAACAAGAATCTTACACATGTGTGTGTGTGTGTGTGTGTGTGTGTGTGGAGGAACTGTACCAACATGAAATACTATATGCTGGTAGCCACATGGAAAACGAAACACGAAGATCCGAGAGCTGTTGTATGTTAATCTGGTATACAGAGGTAATAATTCTCTCTGTATCCTTGAAGATGTAAATACTCACTAGAGCGCTCGGATCTCTGCTTCATATTTTTCATGTGGCTAAAACTATATTCACGAATCACCTGTTTTTTGTGTGATTTATTTGTATGGAATACGATGTTCAGACCTTCCCCTCTCTTTTTGGATGCGTCTCGTCAACTTGCAACCTCTCATATCCCCGCTGTCTCCATTTACTTACTACTCTGTTATCTCTATGCCATTCTGCCATCTCTGTGCCTTGTCTATATCACATCCATCCACATGGCTTCCTGCTGTACCCATATCCCCTCCACACAACCACCTTCTCTGATCCCATTCCACCCACCACTCCAACTCCCTCCACCCGGGCCCACCCATCCTCCCTCTGTGGCGATCCCTCAGGTCACTGACCTATCATAACCTCTCACGACGAGTCTGACAAGTCTTCAAGCCAGGAAGTAAAATGACAACCACCGGCCCTCAGCCTCATGCTAATCCTGACAAGGCTCCTGTGCTATCCTAAATCATCGTAACTACACAGTGTCATCTGGGAATACCAGAGGCATACTAAATCATCGTAACTACGCAGTATATCTCATCAAATACCAAAGGTATGTTCAACCATCGTAACTTCAACGGATAACTAGAGAGTAACACAAGCAAAATGAGAGTACAGTATGGCTGTAGAAGAATCCATGTATGCGAAACCATCGTATTGCAAAGGTTTATTAAACAATCGTATCTATGTAATATAATTACAAAAATAACATGTTGAACAATTCTAACTATATAACTACAGTATAACACATGTGTTAAACCATCGAATCTTTACATAACTACATTCAAAAAGATGTATGCTAAACCAACGTATGTTCACAACATAACTATAGAACAGTAAAGGAATGTCAGAGTCCTGGCCACAGAAGAATGTAAAGACTCACACAAGCGTACTCGTAAATACATCAGCAGACACACCTAACGCTATTTTGGGAGCTTCTATTACATTAGAACGTCAACAGTGGTAAACCACCAGACCACAATGGCCTTAAAACACCACTTTCTTATCCCAGGAATTATCCTTCAAGCACCACTTCCTTATCCCAGGAATAGCCACATACATACATACAGGCCTAAGCTGTAATATATGCAGTGGCAACACCCGACGTATGGGAAGGACGGGCTGACGGAGGCACTAGGCTACTAAGAGGTCTAACATGTTGGGCCTATATAACATGGTCATATTAATGATGATTGTCCAGACCCTACCCTGTCAATGATGACTGTCCAGACCCTACCCTGCCAATGATGATTATCCTGACCCTACCCTGTCAATGATGATTATCCTGACCCTACCCTGTCAATGATGATTATCCTGACCCTACCCTGTCAATGATGATTATCCTGACCCTACCCTGTCAATGATGATTGTCCAGACCCTACCCTGTCAATGATGATTATCCTGACCCTACCCTGTCAATGATGACTGTCCAGACCCTACCCTGTCAATGATGACTGTCCAGACCCTACCCTGCCAATGATGACTGTCCAGACCCTACCCTGTCAATGATGACTGTCCTGACCCTACCCTGTCAATGATGACTGTCCTGACCCTACCTTGTTAGACGCCGAAAAAAAGTGCTTTTCTATTCAAAACAGGCGACCCTTGACCTTCGTACTCTAAGCTAAGTTCATGAACTACGTGTTGTACAGTTTGCCGTACTTCTGCTAATGTTTGGCTGGTTGCCATTTAGGTCGTTTATCCACCCATTTTCACTCCAAGCCAATATTCAGATGATTCAATATCTGTGATTTCTGAAACCTGACTGTGAGAACGTTGTCCTTTTCCTGTATCGGATTACCTCGTAGGTCCGGCAACGCAACAGGTGTAACAGCAACACGGAATCCCTACAAGTCCACTATAAAAAAAAAAAAAACCTGCTATAAAAAGAAAAAGCAGTCCATGACCTAACAAAGCTCTCGTAAATGCATCAGTTCACACCTTCCATTCAGATATTCAAGGTACATCAGAAAATCTACAATTAGTGTGAAGAAACCAGTTAGATGTTTTTTTCTTTACCTCAAGGACATAAAACGGGATGTCTCCTGTCATCTGAGTATACAACATGCAGACACTAAGTAAGAAGCAGACAAACTAATCTGGAGTGCAAAAGTATTTTAGAATCTAAATCTGAGGAACGTTAATTTCGTTTATGTAATTACATGAAAACCACACGTATATATACATTTATTTTTTTAAATAAATAGAAAAATAAAAAAATATATAATTATTACAAGAACCTAAATCATACGAGAAGGATACATAATCTTTAATATTACCTAAAGTCTATTTATCAATTATTGTCTACCTAGCCCAAGACCAATTTACTAGGTAGATTCCTAGTTTTACACAGGTACTTTAAGTTCGTGCTGCACGAGACTGCGCTACTTCCAGTAGGTCGGAAATGTAGAGGAAGCCTTTTGGGAGTAGTTCTTCTACAAAACCGACTCCCAAAGATACAGCCTGTCCGAAGGTGACTTTTGCTGTGCAGCAGCAGGAGTCATTGTGATCAATGCAAATCCCAAAGTTTGTTGCGCTACCTAGCTGAAGAGAAACGGCGTGCCTTGTATATATATATATATATATATATATATATATATATATATATATATATATATATATATATATATATATATATGGGGCCTGGTTGTGAATAGGGTGCTGTAGTTTCGATGCACTGCTCATGACTGCTATAGAATGGATGTGAGCCAATGTGGCCTTTCTTCGTCTCTTCCCGGCGCTATCTCGCTAACACGAGAACAAGTGATAAAGTATGAAAAAAGTATATATATATATATATATATATATATATATATATATATATATATATATATATATATATATATATATATATATATATATGTGTGTGTGTGTGTGTGTGTGTGTGTGTGTGTGTGTGTGTGTGAAATCATTCGTGACCTACAACTTCAACAGGCTAGCTGCAAGTATGAGAGACAGCTCTGACTAACAGTTGAGAAACTGCAGGGCTCACAGCTCACAGGATATCAACATGGCGTGCCTGATCAGCCAAGCTGAAGTGGGTACGCGGGCCTCAGTGAGGGCCTTGGCCTCATATAGCTCGACTTATCAGGGTAAGCAGTCAGTCACTGAAATACACCATACATAAAAAGTGCAGTGAAGCAACTGAAAACATGGGCATAGCTTTGGGTCGATGGCTGCTAGCATAACATGCATACTAACGCTCGCTCTTTACCACACCACCACCTTACATAGAGAGATCCGCAACGTGAGTCGAGATGCTGAACATCCTAACTTCCATACATCTGAACACTGTTCTATAAATGGATGTGAACTTAAGACAATAACAGACTGCAGATTACTGAACACTATACTCAACTCCCCATAATGGGTTTAAATCGGGGGCACACGGTACCTATGAAAGTTCTTATTGTGCAAAAACACGCTAGCCTTCTCTGCTTTCTGAGGCTCGTCTGTCAAAGATGTTAAAAAGCAATTTCAGTCAATCTATAGCTTGGGGTCTATCGTTCGTCAGTCTTCCAAGGCACTTTCTTTCTATATCCCGTAATGTACCACCTGCCTTTACATCCTTTATTTTGGTGCCCTGGTCATTTTGCCGACTAGTCTGCCTCTGTGGATCAAATGTTTGTTTGCCGACTGGTTCATATTTCTGACATTATTCTCCCTTACGCCACCACTGCATTGCTGAGGTAGGCTAGCGTCAGCGAGTCAAGGGACAGCCCCTCAGTTGGATGTACGGCAAGGACGACTAACCTGATTACCTAGAGACCTTTCACGAACCCATGGGATACAGTGAAGCTAAAACAGATCTTACAGCCCATCAAAACTGATATCTAAATGAAAATCTGTATGACAATAATTCTATCTTCTCGAGAAAGGTCGGTAAAATCAATTACTAAAATGGTAATAACAGAAAATAAACAAGTCAGAAAATATAATGATCCACAGGTGCCCACTTAATACTATGGAAGATAACCAATGCCCGAAATTAACGTACCACCTTCGATCCAGTGTGAAAAATGAAGTTGTGAAAAGGATAACAAATCAATAGTAGAAATACGTACACATATACCTTATAAATGGTGTACAAAAAGGGAAAAAGTAACAAAATTATCATCACATACCTTGGGGAGTGGTCGGTGAAGCCACCATCGAGGAGGCGTACCTTCGCGAAGAGCACCTGGTTGACAAAGGGCACGTGTTGCAGCTCCTCCACCCTCACGTCAACCTGGAAGCGGTATTTCTTCTTGCGCACCATCAACCCGTTCATCTTGACGGGTTAGGCTCGCACAAAGGGCGACACTATCTGTATCAAACACTATCAGGGGACACTTACACACTCGTCTTCACCGCTGCCCGTTAGGCAGCAGCAATAAGCACCCTGTCCTCTCCCACACTAATGTTACTTGCACAGCTGGTATGAATTACCGCACCAGTGTAATCACCAGCTGAAAATATCGAAGTTCGTTGCTGCCACTGTACACAATCATTTTAAAATATTAATATCTTTTATTGCTATTTATCGCTAGGTTGATATATAGCATTAAACTTCATTCGAGGTTGATACCATCATGTCGCATATATCACTCTGGTAAGAGGCGCTGCAAGTTCCCATTTTTCTACAACTTTTGTTTTTTAAAAATCTTCAGCAAAAATCCGGAGCCCTGAAATGAAGAGAGGAAGGAATTAAGCTAAAATAGCTCTAAGTCTTGAACAGCTAACTAGAAATATCCAGAGCAGCAAATGTGGTAAGGTACATCAGCAGCTAAGCTATGAGAAATGATAAGTTACATAGATGATGTAACCAGAGATTATGAATGTAAAGTATGTTTTGATGTTATTGGAACATGTTTTCTTCCCCCATTAACTCAGACTATGGGGAAGATTTTTTCATATTCAATAATTCTCAATAATGTCACCCCTCTTATATACATTGCATTTCACAATCTTGTCAGCTCCTTTCTGCTTAATATCTTAAACATCCAATTTCACACTCAAATTCTTCATCTCGCATAATACTACTCTAAATACCTTTTCAGCAACACTTCTTGTGTCTTCGATGTTTATGTGAATATCATTTTTATTGCCTTATTCAATAATCCTAGCTACTACGTCATTCTTAACATTCCCGTCTGTGTACCCTTATATATATATATATATATATATATATATAAATATATATATATATATATATATATATATATATATATATATATATATATATATATAAACGAACAAAGTGCATATGAATAGCTAGGATCGAATCCGGGACCCCCGTGCAACAGGCGGGAGTGCTACCGTTAGGATATGATCGCCCCCTAATAGGGAAATGACTAATCGAATACTATGTACTCGAATACCCTTCGTCTCACGTTGGTGAGCAACGGGGTCTACACCGGTCTTTTCCCATCAGGCTCACACAGCCAGCAGGTAGCATTTTACCGAACCTAACTCTACAACGCGGAGGTATATGAATACGAACAAAGTTCATATGAACGCGAACCTTCATAGAACATACAAACCTCCAATAGCCAGGATCGAACCTAGCGGTAGCGCTCCCGCCTGTTGCACAGGGGTTGCGGATTCGCTCCTGGCTGTTGGAGGTTTGTATGATATATATATATATATATATATATATATATATATATATATATATATATATATATATATATATATATATATATATATATTAGTTTATTTTTTCCACAGAACATACCAAATGATTTCCATGCACTAATACCTGCCTTGACGCTGAAAGACTGACCTTTGCTATCAAATCTATAATGATTTTCTTACATAATCTCTGAGACTTCAGCATTTTCACTAAGCTGAAGCTACATTTCTTTAGTTCGCAGCGCAGCCCTATTCCTCAACTCAAACCTGAACTTTAGGACTTCAGTTTGTTGTTTTTATTTTTCTTCTCCATTTTCTATTAATCATTATCTCTTCTCTACATTCACTTTCTGCCTTTTTTTCTAGTTATTCTTGCCACTTTGCATATACATTCTGGATCTTCCTCTTTTGGATATTCACATAGCTTCCATAGCAATGCCAGTCACATGTTAACATTAATTTCCAGTTCTGTTCAGGCTTGTCTTCGCCTTGCCTGAATCGTTAAATTTTATTTGGTATTCATTTTTTATATATTTCTCATTTGTCATCAAATAAAAAAAATTCTGATAATCTCACTTAGGTTCATCTAATACTTAGCTTCGGGGACTCAAGTCTACCGCTAGAGCCCAATATGAGACCAAGCACAGATATCAACATAACTTTCCATGAGTTGACCCATAATATAACTAAAATTTGCCTGCATTTACATAACAGTCTAGAACACTGCACATTGATACTATTTTCCTGTGATGTTCTTGAAATTTCCAGGGTGTTATTCTTCTTCCTTCTTTTCTGTTCCTCCAGAGGAGAATCATATTCGAATGCACACAGTACTGGCCATTTTACCATCTTTTAGAAGCATGATACACCACTCCCATCTGCACTTCTAACATAAGTATGTAATTCTAAATATACCCAATAATTTTCTTTATTTAGTCACTGTGGCCAGTTTAAGTTTCTGCATATCATCTGACTCTTGCTATTTCACTTAGCATGTAAAATGATATCAGTACAGTACACAACATAATTCAAATCTGGAGACTATAACTGGTCTGGAAAGTATCATCATAAGTCTTCCTCAGTGTAAAGAATTTTCAAACTTGTCTAATGTACTTACAAAATGTTAGAAAAATTTTCAGCTGCTAATAGCCCAAAATTTACATATATGATCCTACCTTATTATTTATCATCATTATTATCATGATGGGTCATACATCTAGTCAGCAGTCTGAGACCAACCTTCCCTGCTGCCTGTCCAATTGGATAGTCTGTTTGAGGCCATACCCCGTAGGCCTACGTACCAAAACCTGGTTGGTCAGGTATACTTCTAGATACTTGTCCAGTGAGTTTTTTCTAATCTCTCCACTAGGTGGTTCATAATGTGCCTAATATCGGCAGGCACAAAGGTAACCAGTTTTGGGCCCTAGATATTTTCACTTATTTCTCTAACACTGTATTTATGGCACCTTTAAATTCTAGTGGCATTACTTTGCAAAGTCTTCCATGCAATCATGTCAGGCTGGAATGACTTCTCATGTGTTCAATAAGGATCATGCCTTCCAATGTGAACAATAACATGTCTCTTCCATCTGCATGTCTGAGTGATTTCAGTCACTAAAGTAGTTCTGATTCTGACAATCACTGCATGCTTTGAACAGCTTCAAAGATTTACCTGCTTTGAAACATGATTCTTGCAAACAACAGCATTCTCTTCTTGACAGTTTGTTTTACCACATGTATTCATGAGACCTGTTTTTGTCATCTTGAAGTTTGCAAAATCCAACCAATCATTAATAGATGCAGCGGTTGTTCTTACATACTTGCTGAGGGTAAGGCCTAGTTGTCTACACTGTACTATGTTTGACCAAGTGTCATATATACAATACTCTTCAGAGTGTACTTTCTTTAATTTCTTTAAGTGAAATAAGCTCAACTGGCATATAAAACATGACTAAATTAAGCACAGCAAAAATCCAACTAACCTCAAATGGGACTACCTACAGCATAATCATCAGAGATATCTCATATCCAATTCTCATGTAATTTTTTCATAACTATCACCTCATGAAATACATGTAACCTTTCTTGAAAATATCTGAAAGTAAAGATTTAATTAATGACAAATATACATCTATCCTTTTAAAAAAGAACTAATATACACATATCCTTCTAAAAAGGACATGCAAAACTTTCAAACTGGGCATCAGGTCTTGTAATATATTTTGTGCCTCTAATGTATTAATAAACAAAGAGGTGTCCCATACTTCTCTGTTCACATCTTCATTATGAAACATTATCAACTACCATATATGATATTTTTGCTTACTGCTTTGATATTGAAAAAATATCATGAATAAACCAGTCACTGAAATAAGAATCAATGCAAGTCAGTACATGGGTAATGCTGATAAATCATTTCTGTGGCAGAAACATGACTGACATTTGTTTACAAAAAAATACAATTTTTTACACAAAAAATATAATTTCATTCAGACTTTGATAAAATATGGTCCACAATCAGTCTCGAACTGCCTTACATTTGTGTTCTTATATCTGCTGCAATATATCAATAGTATAAATAATACCAGTTTCTACTATGCCTTTATACACAAAGATTACTTACTGCATTTCAGAGTTTCATTAATGTATCTCTCTGTTCATATTCTAAACACATTTTCAGATGATGCTCCACAAAACGGCAAGCAACAAGATGAAACAGCAAGTGTGA
Organism: Panulirus ornatus; assembly: GCF_036320965.1. NCBI lineage: Eukaryota > Metazoa > Arthropoda > Malacostraca > Decapoda > Palinuridae > Panulirus > Panulirus ornatus. Next base: position 2,078,725 of record NC_092289.1, on the reverse strand, counting down.
CTACAGCACATGATTCAAGTGCTCACTCTGCATCTAATCTAAAATTTAGCCTTCTCATTATTCTTACTGTATGATCATATTGCACTAAAGTAAGAGAGGTAGAACACCACATTCAAAGAAGGCTTCTGAAAATGAGTAAGCAGTTCACATTAAACAAAATATAAACATCAGAAAATTATCTCTAAGCATGAGGACATTACGTATATGATGATTGCTATGAGACCAGTGTTTTGTACAAAAACATTTGGAAATATGCATTTTGATTTCTAAGAACTAAAGAATCTTAAATAATCAATGTACACACTGAATATTTGATGTGGTGCAATCGCTTAATATATACTTTTCATTATTTGTACATTTTTCATTGTAATCGCTTAATATATACTTTTCATTATCTGTACATTTTCATTGTAAATACCATATTTCCCCTATTTTCTATAAGGTATACTGAATACATACAGCACTGCATCTTGCATTTGCAGACTATGTTGTTATTTAATTTAGACATAATGCAAAAGGAAAAAACATTGAGTTTTCAATGTGATCATTTTTTTATGATAATTAGTGAATATCTGCATACTTGATGTTATATTTCAATTAATTTGAACTTCAAAGCAGATGACCTGAAACTGCCATTCTAATTAAGGAGTTTTGTTATATCAACTGGAGTTTGACGATGGTTAATGCATTTTCATCAAAAAAAGGACGAATTCCTTAGCAGATGGCACTTCGTAGTTATTATGGTAAGGAACATTTAATATGCTGAAAAAATACTGCAATGCTCTTCCACTACCTTTTCACTGAAAACATAAGATGATTAAGTCGAACCTATTTCCAAACTGTTTTGCAGTTATTATGCCATATCAAGAGGGTTTTAAAGCCTGCCAAATGATTTGTTCTAGAGTACCTTACGTTATCCTAAATGTTAATTAAGAAGTTCTTAAAGCCTGAACCAGAGGATTTTAACTCCCTAAAGATTTACATTAAGTCTCTGAATATATCTATTCTAAATGCAAGGCCAAACTTTGATAGAATGACTACCAACATCAAATGTATGTTACTACACCTTTGTTCAAGTTGTGACTAAAACAAAGTTACAGTTCTTGTCAATAACTTGTATGCAATAAAGAATTACTCTATTTTCATCATCTTTAATGTAGCAACTGTGATGCTGTAATTCTTCTAGATTTCTAGTCTATCCAAACTAAACATAATCTGGTGTTGAATGGCCAATTTTTAGAGTTCAAATACCCTGAGTCATCTCTCAGAATCATAATCTATTCTAGCCAGAAGCAGGCCACATAAAATACAAGGGCTATGCAATCACACTCTGGCCATCAGAAATGAGGCTACACAACTAACGTCTGGTCATGCAACCATGACTGTGTAAATTCCTTGAAATGGAGCAATTAGAGAAGAAATTGTTATGAGCGCTGCTGCAAGAGTTTGTCATGGTTGGTGCTGATCCAGATTCTTGAATTCACACCAGTTAAACATTACATAAAAATGACAATTTTTGCAAAAGGACAATTACACAACAATTTGTGAAATATGTGTGCTTATTTTTCATGTAATAACACTGCCTTATGGAGGTCAGGATTAGGATAACATTAATAATTACTTGTCAAACATGCCTCAGATAATGGACTAAATTTCAGTGGATCACTGGAATGCTGATTTTGAAAGCTGAGTTTCAGGACTATAATTTGGATTTGAAAATTTCTTCAAAAATTATTGTCTTGTCAATATTACTACTAAACTTTGGAGAATGGATTTCCTGCCCATTCAATTATGGAGAACACATTAAATTATGAAAAAATCAATAATTTTTTGAAAATTTCCACACCAAAACAGCACAGACTTTTCCAACTTCACTTTTTTTTTATAATAAAGCGACAGATAGTGCCTCTTACAGGTTAAATTGCCATTATTCTTAACTCTTTCTGAACACTCAGTTCATTTTACTATGTATAACAATACAAATCATAAAACTAACAACATTCAGCATGCAACAACTGGTAAAGTTCTTCCTGAAAGTGGCCAGTAGAGTCCTTTATACCCTCACTCTCTACCACTTTACATTTAGACAGACTTCAAATGGTACATACGATTAATGGACATAACACACCTTACTGAAGCATTCTGTATGGGAATGATCATTCACATTTGCAGACAAAATCTTCATAAGTATTACATGCATGCCAGAGTTTACCAGTTCAACACACCACTGTCTAAGAATACATGAAGCTTGTCAATCTACCCCTTAACTGTGATAGGGAGGGAACCACATCATCATCCCCAGACTCAGATATTAGTTAATCAAGGCTGACCAAAGTGTATTGTAGAATCCTCAACGTACTGACATGCACAAAAATATTTTCAACCACACTTGGTGTTCATGTTTCTGGCCCATGTCTTGCTTCATATACAAACGAAAATTCTGGCAATTACCTGTATGACATCATGAAGCTATTGACTAAATATTATGTAAATGACTGAAGACTAGTCCAGCAGCCAGAAAGTCCTCTTACGTAAAATATCACAATCAATTAACTCTTAATTTAAACATCTTTGTAAAATGGTAAAGAACCTAATATTTCCAAGCAATCTTTATTTCCACAAAGATTATGCTGGTTCAGAATGTCAATCAATGGGAGGACTACACCCTCAACTTTTTTCAAATTTTTGTTCCATTTAGTATTAAATCACCTATGTGTCTGTTCAACCCCTCCCCATATACTTCTGAGAAGAGACTGACATCCTTTATGCTGAGAAGCAAAGAAAGTGGCTTTATCTTTAATACATCACAAAATAAAGTTCCAGTATCAGAATTTGCCCTACGATACTAAAGAGACAATAATCACCAATAAGCACTTCATAAAATAATAGAACCTATAGAATCATCAAGCATGTTTAGCACAAATCTAAATTTCTTTTTTTGTCTCATAAAAGTACACAAACAAGACAAAATATTGCAACAGAAGATTACATAATGAAGCCCATCAATGCTGATACATCACCTTAAAGGCACTGATAGTTTCCAGGATCAATTAGCTTACGTACATAGTATCTTATAACAGTCTGGAGGTCTTCTGCCTCCCACAGCTCAGCCTGGGGCCAACTAACATCAAAAAAAGTCAACATATATCTCATCAAGGAAAAAGCAAGATATGTGATTGGTACTCAAACTTTCTTACTGTACGTAGAACAATGGCTGCTTCTTGTGGGTCCCTATTTCTGCTCATCTACATGGCTGGTTCTTAAAAGCTTTATTATTCAAATTACAAACAATTGTAACGAGTGATTATTCTGCATTATGGTTAACAGCTACTGGTTTGACTCCTGCATTAGGCCAGCAACAACAAAATATTTTCAAATTTGTATACAATCTTGTAAACTACAATACATTACAAAGTTGGATTATGCATACAGAGCAGTTACTTTACATATTTATTCTATTCCTTTGTCATCAATTCTAACCTAATCTAACCTTAGTTCTCCTGAAATTTATTTATGGACTTTTGTAACTGTAAATATGTCAACCAAAGCACACCTTCTGGTAAGGTGGGTAGAAAAGCAGTTGGGAACTGCAATGCTGAATAACTAAGAACAAGTCATGTTGCCACTGCTGAAAAGATTAATTATACCAATGCAAACCAGCTATCAAGGAAACACTGCAGTTTCATTTCTGCTCCAAGCTGACTGTCAAGGCAGAAAAGCTTCCAAAATCATAACATAAAGAATTAACAACAATCTACAAATGAAGACATTCAGTACACATAAAACTACAAATGGTAATTAACATAACTGACACAAACCTACAGTATATGAATGGATAGAATAGGCAAGGAACAGTTACATGACCATACTGTCACTGAAAGGATAAAAATGAAGCCCTTCATGAATGACAGGATGCAGCAGTAGTTAAGAGTGAATGCTGTGCCAATGCTTCATGTAAGGGAGCATGAAAAGAGCTTTGACAAGAGCGGATGGGTACGCTGATGGTGAAAGACTGAGTTAAGGTACATGAATAATGTACCGGATATTTAGCATTCCGGAATGTATGATTACATATTTATATTTATGGGAGGGGAGCTTCTTATCCATTGAAAACCACCTCTTATTTCTGTATTCCTTCCATAGGATTTTGAATTTCCCAATGCTACTCGCATTTACTTTATCTCTGCTTACACTGTTCCATGCATGCATTAATCTGTTGCTGAGAAATGCATCCTCACATCCCTCCTAACACTTCTCAGTGAAGCTTTCCTGTACATCTTGTTGCAGACTCTCCTTTGACTTCAGAGAACTGTTCTAATCTAATATCATAGCTGCTTCCTAAGGATCTACATGAAGTCATCATGCCTTCCCTCATCCTCCTTTATTCTTATGTGGTATATCAAAGGTATGGCTCATTTGTGTTGAGTGCTCCCTGATAAGGGCTAAGAAAAATGCTAGATAAGAAGTTACAACAATTTTTGCATTGCCATAAAACAACTTCACATATAAGAACATAAGAACGTGGACTCCACAAAAGGCCTGCTGGCCCATACTAGACGGGTCAGTCCTACAACCACCCCCACAGAGCTCACATACCTATCTAACATATTATTAAAACAATTTCAAGGTTTCAGTCCCAACCACTGCATCTGGCAAGCTATTTCAGAGATCTACCACCCTATTGCTAAATCACTGCTTCCCCCACATCCAGTCTGAACCTAAATTTTTCTATCTTGAAGCCATCATTGTGAGTTCTAACCTGGCTAGCTACCCTTAGAGCATTGCCAATTTCCCCCTTATTCAGACCTGTCATCCATTTGTACACCTGCATCATATCCCACTTTCTGTGATAGAGTCAAGCACTGAAAAAATGTAGAAGAGGGTTGTCTACATACAAACCATCCACAAGAGAATTGAGGATGTGTTATGAGCAGGAAGTAGTTACTATAATCCAAGCTACTTTCGTTTTCCTGAATATACTATCAATCAGCTTATTTTTTCATTTTTCTACACAGGTTGATAATACTTATGCCACTTATAACTTCACTGTATTACCTGAGCTAAAGTAAAAAGAATTCAGAGATCACACACTCATGCCAAGCTATCACTAATTTACACATTTAGTTTCAACAGTAAAAACAGATAGATATTTCATGTTCATAAGCTGTTCATAAATGGATCACATATATATTCCTAACTTTGAGATGATTATGAAATCCCGAATGTGTGTGTGTGTGTGTGTGTGTGTGTGTTGTGCAATTCTGAAACTGAACGATCGTTCAAAACTTGTGATCTGACCAGGTGCCAGGTACGTAACCATAAGTGATGTATGTTATGTGACTGTACTCTTAGTGTCAAGGTTTCAGGAGCTAAAGAATCACTGCAATTTCTTCCTTACCACATCTAATGTAACGCTAGCTACCAATAACCTAACCATGTTGAATATCCTTCTAGCCATTTCTAACCTGAATTATACTAGAACAAGCTATACATCAAGAAAAATGAAACCTGGTATACATTTTTTTTAGCATTAAACAGCATAAGACGGTACCAGAGGGCCAGCAACCCACTGCAGCTGAGCGAGCCCCTGCAATTCTATCAATGACCTTCGCCACATGCATCATTTTGAAAGTAACTAAGAGCATATCATGATGACCATTATTTCAAAATGACATTAAACATAACCATCTTATTCAATTCCCTACAGCTTCATTAAGCAGTATTATTAACACTCACACAAGAACAACTACCACACAAAATGATTCCTTACTCTATCTTTACTAAAACCAATTAAGTAAAACTACAACCATGAATATGAAAGCATAAACCACCTTACATTGTTATCACAGGATTGCCTCTACGATTAATGCAGCTACGAGTTATGTCCACAGCAAAGCAAAAACATGATAAACCAGCAGCAGCAGCAGTGAATAATGTGACATTTAATACCCAACATATTGCTTACACGGTTAAGAAAAACAATGAAAGGAAAAGCAACTGCAACACCATACCAGCTAATGTTATATAAATCCCTAACACATAATAACGTGTGGTATTTCCATAACATTTTTGTATAAATTTAATGGGCAGTAAGGAGTCAACTACCACTTTTATATTCAAGCCGCCTTCAATTACCACCGTACATCACTTAAAACGGTACAACACACACCAGATTTTGCTCAGTACACATACTGTGGTTCCAGGATGACATATGGACGGGATTTATCAGCTTACCTGGAATTCTGATCACATGTTCAGTTCCAGTGGGCTTGCTGGGGCACCACAACAACCTCACGACACCCTCGTCACTGCCAAACTGACAGGGAAGCAAAATAAAGGACAATCCTACACTCAGTGTCAACTCCCTCGCAATTGGTAGCTGTAACTAAGGAACACCAATGAAAGAAGGGCTTATATAATCCATACGGTGAATGAAACCTTCTCCTATTGGTTCGTTTAGAGTAAGGAGCCAATCGTGGTGGAGGACTGAAATCGTGGCTCGGCTGAGACCGCGAGCAACCTGAACTGCTAACTTCTACTGCTCCTGCACGATGTACAATAATTCCTGACAAAATCATTAGAATTTGTATTTTAAATGTCAATATCATGAATTGATTGAGGAATTATGCATCATTATTTCTTAATGAATCTTAGTCTTACTTAACACGTATAGTTCAAAATGATTATGGTGTATATCATATCTAAATCCTTCATACATTACTCCCAGTCAAAAACTATTTTACTACTATCGACAAATCAAATTTTGCTCAAGGAATATGTTCTTCATAATTGATCCCATTTGTGAGTGTGTGTAATTGAATACTTGTAATTATCTGTTTTTACTTACAGAAAACGAGCTAATAATCATGTTGTTCTGTCCCTCAAACACATAGTTTATCACTGGTTCAGCCATGTCTTGAACATAAAATTTCTCCCTCACGTTACATTCTCACTTCATGAATTCCAGCTGGAAATTGTATGATACTTCAGGAAAATCCTTACAATTTTGTCATAGTTTCCTTTTCAAGTGTCCATTTATGTTATCTATATTCCTCTCCCAGACAGTATGAAAAATATAATCTTAACCAACCAATTGATTGATGAACCTTGCATATATGTACAATGTATTTACTGATGTTTGTCTGTGTATGTATATTGTACATATCTATGTGTTTACACACACACACACACACACACACACACACACCAGCTTATGCCAGGTAACCACCCATACATCAACCAGCTAGGACTGGCTGTGGGCCAACTACCGCGTCCAGTTTTGGAACCCAGGTGGGCCTGGGCGTGAATCATAGTCAGTACCGCTAACTGGTGTGTGTGTGTGTGTGTGTGTGTGTGTGTGTGTGTGTGTGGACAAATAAATCCAAGACCTACATAAGGAAAAAGTTGCCAGCCAGGGATAAGACGGAGGCCGTGATGTGTGGATATATTCGCAGTATACATCATGATAAACATGTTATGTGAAGGAACATGTGTCAGCCATCTACACCCAGCGCCACCACTCGAGCCATGTTCCACAGTTACAAGACTGTTCCCATCCGAAATACATAGAACCCAGTCGACCAGCTGGTATATAGTTCACTGCCTGATCACAATGTCTGTCGACTTCCATCTCCCAGACTCCAGCCACGGATGCCTCATTGCTGAGGGAATTCTGTGAGCCAAGATGGATGACGAAGATAATTGTAAGATCATATCCCATATCAATACTTACATTGTCCTTGCTAAGTCCTTGAAGCGACGGATTGTTTAGGCTTATGATTTTGATAGTTGTAGTTTCACTCCTATTACTTACTCTAGTTACAAATTAATCTAAAATCTAACTTAGAACACACTAAAACACCATAAATTCTCTTTTTTTCTAACAGCACTGCTTGTAACCGCTGTGAAAACACAAAACACCACAAAATAAAAGGAGAGAAATATCAAAAGCAGTTACATGAGTATCCCATTTCAAACATTTTCTATAAGAAATCTTAAGGTGTATTTTCTAGTTTTATGTGGGGAAACTGTAGGAAAAATTGTTTTAGGAGGAAAGGATAGAGAGAGAGAGAGAGAGAGAGAGAGAGAGAGAGAGAGAGAGAGAGAGAGAGAGAGAGAGAGAGAGAGAGAGAGAGAGAGAGAGAGAGAGAGAGAGAGAGAGAGAGAGAGAGAGAGAGAGAGAGAGAGAGAGAGAGAGAGAGAGAGAGAGAGAGAGATTCAGTAGTAAAATAACCATGATTTACCTTTCATTTACTCTGACACCCTAGAGTTTCTTTTAGTAAATAGCAATTACTCTGAACAGAGTCAATTGGTATGCCACGGAAAATTACACCTTCAATATAACATCATATTAATGATGTAGACATTTTCTTGCCCATAGAGAAGAAGTTCCACCATCAGCTTCGCAAATTTCCTCGTTCCTAAGTTCCTGATATCCTGCCACTGGAAACTGTCTGTCTGAACAGCAAACTTACACCTTAGGACATCCACACGTAGGTGATAGAATTAAAGATCAAAATCGTTTAAAAGACAATCATAAACCATGGGAAGAACAATTCAAACCAAAACTAACCTAACAAAATCTGCTGGATGTAGGTAACAATAATAATAACCTTTAGAAAAATTAGTGGGACCAATCCAGCGTTCAATCCAGCCCTCATCATACTCTCGCAAGACGCCAGTAAAACCCTCAGACATGTTTGCAGAAGTTTGTTTTACGGGACTGTGAAGCCTTTTGCTTCCTACCTAGTGCTAGGGATATTATTCCGTGTTAAGTCTGTTCCTTTCAGTCGTATAGAGTAATTAGGAAATAACCTCATATTGTAAAATGTCAACTCAGTTGACTGGAAAGATAGCGAGGTTATTGTTAAGTGTGAGGATAATGAGGGATGAAGAAAATGTGCTAAAATCTAGCATTATTAAACCAAGATAATTATCCATTGAATATCAGTCAAGAAAACTTGTAAAAAGTTTTATCAAGTTTGTGAGTCTCATTTGTATCATGTAGTCAAACTTGTGTCCATTTTTGCCTTGGTGAGGTCACGACCGCTCGCCTCTCACTAATTACAATTTTCGTTTGTTGACCAAAAACAAAGATTATCATCTATATACCTAAACCGAATTGCCTTAGAAGGCAAGGCATTCTCTAGTAATTTCGTTTCAAAGAATTCCATGTGAAGATTACTTATACTGGTGAAAGAGGGTTACCCATCGCTATACCAAATTTCTGAGTATAATATTCTCCATTAAACTGAAATACACAGTCTTTCATACAGAACTTTATCAATTCAATAAAAACAGAGTTTGAAATAGACAAATCGATATTATCTAAGCACATCAACCAAATATTGTAAGAGGCATTCAACTGGAACTTTTGTGAACAAGAACGAAACATTAAAACTTACCAGTTTGAAATTGAAATAAACATAGATATCATTAAGTTTGTTAACTAAATCTCCATTGATCATGATATTAGAATTTGACATCTTACCCACAAGTGGTTTTATCAAAGAAACTGACCATTTTCATAATCTATATGTGATGGACCCCACTGAACTCACTATGAATCTTGCTGGAAAGTTTGTTTTATGTGTTTTGATAAATCCATACATGTATATATAACAATGAAGGGATTGGATTATAAAACCTAGGCTTATAAGCTACGTACTGGAGCATCTAAGGCTATTTAGCGCTCTTGATACAGATTAGAATATTCTTAGAAATTTATTATAACTCAAACAAATGACCAATTTCAGTTTGGATAGACCAAAGAGGAAAGAACGAAAAGTATAGGAGAGAAAATAGCCTCCATGTGTTGGTGTGAGGGTACAGGCTTGACCTTGGAAGCTTGGTTAAACCTACCTACCAGGGAAGGGAAGATCCTCGCTGCCATAGCTCAAGCCATCACTGCTCCACCCAAACCCACGTTAAGGTCCATGCTAATCTGGAGGGCTGGCAATGAAGCGAGCAATGGTGAAAATCTATTGATGAGCGAATCATTATCTTTCAAAACCTTCAGTTGTGTATTGATGTGAGAATTAATTGATTCGAGGGGATTTCTACTGTTTCAAATTCTGTTTACTGAGTTGATAAAATTGTGTATAAATGACTGTATTTCATTCTAATGGAGAATATTATCCTCACAAATATGGTATGGCGATGGGTAACCCTCTTTCACCAGTATTAAGTAATCTTTACATGGAATTCTTTGAAACAAAATAACTAAGGGATATCTTACCCTCTAAGGCAAATTGGTTCAGGTATGTAGATGATGTTCTTTGTGTTTGGCCAACAAACGAAAATTTACAAACATTTCTTCCTTTATTTAACAATTTAGCACCTTCCATCAACTTTACTGTGAAGTGGAAAATAATGGTATGTTACTTTCCAGGTTATTCAAATCCTTTAATGCAAATGTAGCCTTCAGCAATAACAATACTATAAAAAATATCTTAATCAAAAACTCACCAGAAAATTCTTAGGGCTGTGTTTACAGAATACCATGTAAAAATGGTAATATGTTTTATTTTGGGCAGACTGGTAAGGATTTTTATGTTAGAATTCGGTAACATAAATATAGTATAAGAACAGGAAAAGAATAAAATGTTTTGTTTAATCATGTTAAAAATTATGACCATTGTACTGACTGGAGTAACGCCAATTCAATTATTAACACTAACTCCTTCACCAAAAGAAATGTTGAATCGTCATTTATGAAATACACAAAGAATTTTCACATTAATATTAGTGCAGGTCTATACAAACTGGATAGCTTTGTCGTAGGCAAAATTTGTAAACAGTTCCTTTTCTTGTCCACATAATATAAACTTAATGACGGGCAATAATGCTAGATTCGAACACTACCATCCGGTAACGCTTGTTTAGCAATAGCAATAGCGTCTCTTCCTTGTATGTCAACTGACTGTTCTACGTCTTCTATGTCATTCTTGTATCGCCTCTGACGATGTGATCATTACATAAAAGTGCACTTGGGAATTTACCGTGTTTCATTTTTTTTTTTTTTGGTTTTATACATATACTAGATCATGCGCACCACAGTCACCTCGTGTAATATATGCAATGTATGAATATATACATGTGTATATGTGTATTTGTCTGTGTATGTATATGTATGTATACAATGAAATGTATGGGTATGTATATGTGCGTGTGTGGGCGAGTATGTATATACATGTGCATCGGGGTGGGTTGGGCCGTTCTTTCGTCTGTTTCCTTGCGCTACCTCGCTAACGCGAGAGACAGCGACAACGTATAATGAATGAATAAATAAATGAATACACACACACACACACACACACACACACACACACACACACACACACACACAGACACACACACACACCCGCGTGGAGGGGGTGAGTGGGGAAGGATTGACCGAGGGGATGTGCGTGTCGGAGGTGGAGGGAACGAGGAGAGGAGGGAGACCGAATTGGAGGTGGAGGGATGGAGTGAGGGGGATTTTGTGTGATCGGGGCCTGAACGTGCGGGAGGGTGGGGGGAGGGCGGGGAGTAGAGTGAGTTGGATCGATGTGGTATACCGGGGTTGACGTGCTGTCGGTGGATTGAATCAGGGCATGTGAAGCGTCTGGGGTGAACCATGGAAAGCTGTGTAGGTATGTATATTTGCGTGTGCGGACGTATGTATATACATGTGTATGGGGGGGGGGGGGCCATTTCTTTCGTCTGTTTCCTTGCGCTACCTCGCAAACGCGGGAGACACCAAAAAAAAAAAAATATATATATATATAGATAGATAGATAGATAGATAGATAGATATTATCCCTGGGGATAGGATAGGGGAGAAAGAATACTTCCCACGTATTCCCTGCGTGTCGTAGAAGGCGACTAAAAGGGGAGGGAGCGGGGGGCTGGAAATCCCCCCCTCTCATTATTTTTTTTTTTTTTCCAAAAGAAGGAACAGAGAAGGGGGCCAGGTGAGGATATTCCCTCAAAGGCCCAGTTCTCTGTTCTTAACGCTACCTCGCTAACGCGGGAAATGGCGAATAGTTTGAAAATATATATATATATATATATATATATATATATATATATATATATATATATATATATATATATATATATATATATATATATATATATCATACTTATTCGCCGTTTCTTGATGCAGGGGAGGACATATGTGAGGAACTTAATGCAAAGCACATAAACGAACAGGTAACAGATGAAGGTCCATTCTGAGGCCATCTGAGTTCAGAATCTAAATTGTGGTGGAAGAAAAAACTGAGAAAGAACATAAGTAGTAGTAAGTAAATTGTAGATTGTGATCGGAAAAAAGTTTTCTCAAAAGTCCAAGTATATAACATCTGATGGTATACTGTAGTCCCAGTTATTACATACTAACCAAAGAATTCTATCAGATTCGCTAAACAAGACCTTTCATCCAGAAGATAATGTTAATGGCCAGTTATCTTCCAGGAATTTCACGATGTTGTCTCTAACTACAGCTTCTAACACTTCTTCTAGAGCGTGGAAGAATCTGATTGGACGATAATTCGAAGTGCATTTTCTCTCTTCCTTTTCGAACATGGGTGTTACTCTGGCCAGTTCCACGTTATCTGGCACTTTCCTGCAGAAATTTGTTATATATTTTGGTAACTGGAAAAGCTATCACTTCGTTTAACTTTACCCCAGAGCATCTCCTTACGTAAAATGTTTCAGCTCTTGGTGTCCAGAAATGTTATGTGTTTGAGGTTTGCTAAACGAGTTACTTTCATCGTGAACACCGAATTCAAATACATGTTTAGAATGAAAGCCTTTGTTTTTCTTATTCATAATTTTGGCTACATGAACGTTTTTGTATTCGTGATTAATATCTATAACACTAAAATTTATTATTTTCCAAGTTTCACGGTGTGTTTACACTTGAAGGCTCTTTATCACTTTTCTCGCCATTTTGTCGCTCCCGCCAATCGTCACTCTTTCCTATCCTATTTTTTCAGTCTTCCTTCTTTCACTCGACCACCTGACGCACTCAGTCTATTTCATTCTAGGGCGGACGCCCTGCTGGACGTCCTCATTCAAACACTTCTTAACATATTCCATGTCTTCTGTTCATACAGATGTCGCTCTACCTTAACTTGTTTATTCAAGTAATTATTTATAAGGATATCACATCCAGATTTTCTTTTTTCTTTGTGTTTCTTATGTCATCCAACAGCCAGGATCGAACCCGGGACCCCTGTATGACAGGCGGGAGCGCTACCGCTAGGCTATGTTCGTCCCTAAGAGGGAATTGACTATTTGAATACTATGTACTCGAATACCCTTCGTCTCACGTTGGTGAGCAACGAGGATCTACAGATCGCGCTTTACCGAACCTAAATGTACAACGCGGAGGTATATGAATAAGAACAAAGTGCATATGAACGCGCACATTCATAGAACATACAAACCTCCCACAGCCAGGATCGAACCCGGGACCCCTGTGTGCTAGGCAGGACTGCTAACCGATAGGCTATGGGCTTGATTAATAAGTTGTAACTATTCGAATACTAACTACTCGAATAGCCTAGCAGATTTGGAGCGCACAGACAATTCACTGGTGGCGCCTTCGTCCACAGGCACACCACAGTCGCCTCCTACTTGCCAGTCCCTGACGTTTGAAGATGACGTTGTGTGTGACTGATATCGTGCTTTCGCAATAGATCGCCTGCGCACATTAACATCAAAAATCCCTTATACACGCCTATCAATTATCACATAATTCAATAATGCCCTTTGACCATCTCTCCTAGTCACATAGTAAACTTATGTATATCTCTTTTTAAACCAGGTATTCCCAATCATCAATCTTTTTTCAGGCACACAAATCCACAAGCTCTTCATCATTTCTGTTCACAACACTGAATACCCCGTGTACACGAATTGTACCATCAGCTGCCACATTACTCACCTTCGTACTTAAATCATCCATCACTAAAACCAGGTCTCGCGTATCAAAGCTGCTTACACACTCAGCTGCTCCCACAACACTTGCCTCTCACTATCTTTGTTCTCATGACCAGGTGCCTACGCACCAATTATCACCCATCTCTCTCCATCCTCTTTCAGTTTTATCCACATCAATCTAGAATTTCCTTTCTTACACTCTAACACATACTCCCACAGCTCTTGCTTCAAGCTTACTGCTACCCCTTCCTTTTATACCTTGTCTTCTCACCAACCCCTGAGTCACTTTACTCCCAAGGCTTTCCAAAACCATTCTTCCCCTTTACCCTTGAGCTTCGTTTCACTCAGAGCCAGAACATCCAAGTTCCTTTACTCAAACAACTAACATCTTTCTTCTCATCTTGGTTACATCCACACACATTCGGACACCCCAGGAGGGTGAGAGGTGTGCAAAGAATAGAGTGAATGGGAACGATGTGGTATACCGGGGTCGACGTGCTGTCATTGGACCGAACCAGGTCATGTGAACGTCTGGGGTAAACCACGGAAAGGTCTGTGGGGCTTGGATGTGGATAGGGAGCTGTGGCTTCGGTGCATCACACATGGCAGTTAGAGACTGAGTGTGAACGAATGTAGCCTTTTTGTCTGTATTCTTGGCGCTACCTGCTGAAGCAGGTGATAGCAATGCTGTTTTCCTGTGGGGCGGGGTAGCGACCGGAATGGATGAAGGCAAGCAAGTATGAATATGTACATGTATATGTATGTAATGTCTGCGTATGTATATGTATATGTTGATATGTCTATTTGCGTATGTGAGCGTTTATGTACATATATGTGTATGTGAGTGGATGGGCCATTCTTCGTCTGTTTCCTGGCGCTACGTCTTTGTTGTCTTTTCCTAGCGCTACCTCGCGCGCACGCGGGGAGAGGGTGTGCCATTTCATGTGTGGCGGGGTGGCGGCGAAATGGATGAAGGCAGCATGTATGAATATGTACATGTGTATATATGTATATGTCTATGTATATGTATGTATACGCTGAAATGTACAGGTATGTATATGTACGTGTGTGGGCGTTTATGCATATACATATGTATGTGGGTGGGTTGGGCCATTCTTTCGTGATTCCTTGCGCTACCTCGCTAACGCAGGAGACAGCGACAAAGTATAATATATATATATATATATATATATATATATTTTTTTTTTTCTTTCAAACTATTCGCATTTCCCGCGTTTAGCGAGGTAGCGTTAAGAACAGAGAACTGGGCCTTTGAGGGAATTCCTCATATATATATATATATATATATATATATATATATATATATATCATGCAGTCTACCAGGAATAGTGCCTATGAGGTGCCAGGTTCTACCAAGTTGGCAGGTTCGGTTTAACCAGTTTTATTTCTGTCGTCTTCCTGGCAGCGGCCGTTCCGGTTTGTTTACCTCTGGTTTCCTAGCATCAGGTGAATCATCTTGGGATTCTCTGCGTCAGAACCCGCTCAGCCCAGAGGAAATAAATTCCACTTTCTTGTTAAGTTTATTAATTCCTACAAAATGCAAAGGTGTAATGGTTATCAAACTATCCTGAATCAATATTTCTCGTACTTTTTCTTTTCATAGAAAAATCACGTATTCTTGTGGTTCACTTTGTCTTATACTCTGCACATTGAATCGTTCAGTTTTGTATTTATGAGAATCCATGATTTATTAATTTTCATTCTCAATGAGGATACTGCAACAGACAAAACTGCATACAGTAACCATGCTGTACTTCACTAAATGTGTACATATTGCCATATTTAGAACGACAACTCTTTTCGGAGAACGATGTTAGAATTTGAAGGTAGAATATAGCAGACTTTGCTAAAAGTGTATTTGAGGTTATCTAGCTATTCCTTATTTTCCATGAAGGTTATATAATCTGTTATTCACAGAGCATATACGTCTGAATGAGTGAAGTTATACTTTATAGAACAGAGTATACTTAAAGTTGCTGCATTTCTTTGAATCTCAAAGTATGGCAAAGTCATGTACGTTGTCATGTTACAATTTGGTTTACCAAATAATTTAGGGAAAATACCTCGACTTTTCCTTCAGCATTTATGAATGTTTACACCTCTGTGATGAACGCTTTTAGGACTGGTAATGATTTTGCACACCCAGTCGTGCTCACATTTTGAGATCCATGAAATTCTTCGCTAAGGTCGCATTACATTAGAGCATCAAATTCTAATGCTTCTATATTAGGAATAATATCAAACTTTCTTTTTAAAGAAATTCAGTTTATATCCTGTTCAAATGTGAGAGTGTGGTGAAAATTTCCTTTACCAATATAGAGTAAATTAGTACATTGATACAAGAAGTCAAGAAGTTGTGCTAAAATGTTAGCGAGTTATGTTGGGTCGATGGCAACGCTTGCAGTTTGTTTACAGGTGTTCGAGCTTCACCTTCCTTAAATCACTTGACCCAGCAAATTACCTGATTATCTTGGTAAGTACAAAGAAATGCCTAGTTTACGTATGTGCACGATGCTGATAGTGTCTGGAAGGTGACTGGATAAGGATACTGATGACGGGGGTTTCAAGATAATGTTAGGAATGCTTTTAATTGTCGTGTCTTCCTTGTTCCCTCCGAAGGTGTGCGTGTTGGCGGAAATGATTGTGTACCATGCAGTGGGGCAGGTAGACCTGGATTATGAACCATTCTAGATATTTTTTCACAGTTCACAGCAAAGAAAATCATCACTTGAATGCATTATTATACATTTAGTGCATTAAATGTGGGTTACTTTGTGATATAATAGTAGGAAGTTTAAGAAATATTATTACACATTTTGGAATTTGATGTGAATGATTTCCTGGATAACTTAGTAGAAGTGATTTAGTGCGATTGAGGAGTGCGATTTAGATTTTTTTTTTTTCTCAACTTACAGTTGTAGATAATGATGGTAGGGAGAGAGAGAGATGATCTGAGAAAATGTGGGGCAAAGGGAGGGAAAGACCACTAGAAATCAGCAGTATCCATGAAAATTTTAAGTTAACTTAGGCACCTAAATTTACCATTTTCCAGTGCATATGAGAGTCTGAATGTTACATTGTTGTGTACATTTAGTTACTGGGAATATTTTTGCTAAGTGTGTTTACTTCCTCCAAGGAAATGTGATGATTATGGGTAATGAAAGATGAATGTCATTAGTATATATAGTGTGTAATACTTATGGTAAATCTTGGCCCCAAGGTTAATTTAAGGGCAGTTTTCATAGACTCTTTTGATTTGTACAAGTGTTTTACCTACTTCCATCTCACATTTCTCTGTTCATCCCAGATCTTCTAAAGTTTGTTGAAGGGGTAAAAAAATTTGGTATTATTGTTTTGGACATCCAGCGAACTTTAGGTTAGGTTTAAGTTAGGTAAGGTTTTTTAGATTAGGTTTGTTTTGGTTGAAATTGTTTTTGGTGTCTTTTGAATGATTCTGACCTTCATTTCTAACACAAATTTCCCCCACCGAAAACCCCCAGTTCCCAGGTGGATTTCCAAAATTGTACTTTTATGAAAAGTTTCTCTAGATTATGTTCCCCTGGTCTAAATAATCAAAATCCATAAGTAATTTCTGTGATGCCCCTAATCTGAATGTTATGTGACACCTTTGCATGATGGCATCCTCAGTCTTTTGCTAGACCTCATGAATACCATAAATTTGCCCACCATGGAAGAGAGAAGACTTGATCATAATCTTTAAGGATCTTAAACAGTGACCAGTTCCTCGAAAGTTGTAAAAACAGAACCCGTTTAAATAACAGGAACACTTTTATATCATCAAAGTTGTGAATGAACGGAATAAGTTTAGTGAGGAGAAACCAATGACAGTGATCTGCAAGGCAAAAGTACTGTCAGAGATAAAAGTATATATGTCGACTAACATCACCTTTAAAGGCAGGTGAAATCTGAGTGTTAGTATGCCGAAATCTCACAACCTGTACTGAATCAGCAAAGAAACTCAGTTACTGGGAACAACAGAGATCACTCTGGATGTACTCTTTGGAGCACGAACGAGAGAAGTATGATGATATTTACATTTGAAAAATCTTAGAAGGCATGTTCTCCGCCTTACACTTAGAATTGATTCCTTGTTGGCATTACAAGCATGACCTTTGAAAAGTAATGCCTTATTAGCATAAAAGGTATGGAAGGCTGAAAAATTACCCATAGAATTTAAAGATATGTTGAGCATGAGTGAAAATACCTTGAATATGGTGCACAAGAGATATTGCCTGCAGCCATAAGAAAACACTATGGGATATACACTGGAGAAACTTAAGAAGGCCCTGGATAAGCATATTTAGAGTTTACCAAACTGACTAGGCTGAGCATATGTTGGCCTACAGGCTGCAGCCTCCAACAATTTGGTCAACCAAAGACTCATCTTGGCAACCTGGATTCAACAAGAGCTTTTGGGTTGTTAGACCTCCAAAGATGATGCCTTGTAAATACCATGTAGATTATATGAAGCTGAAAATGCAGACAGATTACATGTTTAAAAAGTTATTGGTAGAGACAACTGTGAAAGTTTGTGTGGGTTTACGTAAAGAGAAAGTAGTAAATGAGCTTGTGTTGGGGAAAGAGGCCTGCCTTTTGAGGTACCAATGGATCAGGACTTTAGAGAAGCAGGGCTTGAATATGTACTTAAAGTGTATGGCATGCAAAGTGTGGAACTTGAAAATATGAGAGAGGGAAATGAGTGGTGGAATGAGAAAGATATATTATAAGTGAGGTCATCATGTATGTTTGTCCCTGATGCTCTCTGTTAGTGGGGGGTAAGCGAAGTGTTTTAGATATCAGGGAGTGGACTAAGCAGGGAGTGGTACCATGGAAGCAAAAGTGAGTCACAGGGTGAGGGAGGGGGTGAAGGTTTTGGGAGCGATGAAGAATTTGTGGAAGGAGAGAATGTTATCTTAGAGAACAAAAATGGTCATGTTTGAAGGAATAGTAGTTCCAACAATGTTATATGGTTACGAGGCATATGCTATGGATAGAGTTGTACACAGGAGAGTGGATATGTTGGAAATGAAATGTTTGAGAACAATATGTGGTTTGAGATGGTTTGATCAAGTAAGTAAAGAAAGAGTAAGAGAGATGTGTGGAAATAGTAAGTGTGTGGTTGAAAGAGTAGAAAAGGGGGTATTGAAATGGTTTGGACATATGGAGAGAATGAGTGAGGAAAGATTGACAAAGAGGTTATATGTGTCAAGAGGTGGAGGGAACAGTGAGAAATGGGAGACCAAATTGGAGGTGGAAAGATAGAGTGAAAAATATTTTGAGTGATCGGTGCCTGAACATACAGGAGGGTTAGAGTGTGCAAAGAATAGAATGAATTGGATTGATGTGATATACCGGGTAGATGTGCTGTCAGTGGACTGAACCAAGGCATGTGAAATGTGTAGGGTAAATCATGGAAAGGTCTGTGGAGCCTGGATGTGAATAGGGAGCTTTGGTTTTGGTGCATTACACATGACAGGTAGAGACTGAGTGTGAACAAATGTGGCCTTTTTTGTCTGTGTTCCTGGGACAACCTTGCTGGAGCTGGGGGTAGCACTGCTGTTTCGTGTAGGGTGGGGTTGTGTTAGGAATGGATGAAGGCAAGTGAGTATGAATATGTGCATGTGTATATAAGTATATGTATATGTCTGTGTATGTATATGTTGATATGTATATGTATCTGTATGTTTATTTGCATGTATGGGCATTTATGTATGTATATGTGTATATGAGTGGATGGGCCATTCTTTGTCCATTTCGTGGTGCTACCTCGCTGACGTAGGAAACAGCGATCAAGTATAATGAATAAAAATATAAATTCATATATATTTATTTATTATACTTTGTCGCTGTCTCCCGCGTCAGCGAGGTAGCGCAAGGAAACAGACGAAAGAATGGCCCAACCCACCCCTATACACATGTATACACATACACGTCTACACACTCACATATACATACCTATGCATCTCAACATATACATATTTATACACACACACAAACATATGCATATATACACATGTACATAAATCATACTGTCTGCCCTTATTCATTCTCGTTGCCACCCCGCCACACATGAAATGACAACCCCCTCCCCCTGCATGTGCGCGAGGTAGCACTACGAAAAGACAACAAAGGCCACATTCATTCACACTCAGTCTCTAGCTGTCTTGTATAATGCACCAAAACCACAGCTCCGTTTCCACATTCAGGCCCCACAAAATTTCCGTGGTTTACCCTAGACACTTTACATGCCCTGTATTAATCCATTGACAGCACGTTAACCCCGGTATACCACATCGTTCCAATTAACTCTATTCCTTGCATGCCTTTCACCCTCCTGCTTGTTCAGGCCCCGATCGCTCAAAATCTTTTTCACTCCATCTTTCCACCTCCAATATGGTCTCCCACTTCTCGTTCCCTCCACCTCTGACACATATATCCTCTTTGTCAATCTTTCCTCACTCATTCCCTCCATGTGACCAAACCATTTCAAAACACCCTCTTCTGCTCTCTCAACCACACATCTCTCTTACCCTTTCATTACTTACTCGATCAAACTACCTCACACCACATACTGTCCTCAAACATATTTCCAGCACATCCACCCTCCTCCGTGCAACTCTTATCTATAGCCCATGCCTCGCAACCATATAACATTGTTGGAACCACTATTCCTTCAAACATACCCATTTTTGCTTTCCAAGATAATGTTCTCGACTTCCACACATTTTTCATTGCTCCTAAAACTTTCGCCCCTCCCCCACCCTATGATTCACTTCCACTTCCATGGTTCCATCCGCTGCCAAATCCACTCCCAGATATCTAAAACACTTCACTTCCTCCAGTTTTTCTCCATTCAAACTTACCTCCCAGTTGATTTGTCCCTCAACCCTACTGTACCTAATAACCTTGCTCTTATTCACATTTACTCTCAGCTTTCTTCTTTCACACACTTTACCAAACTCAGTCACCAGCTTCTGCAGTTTCTCACCCGAATCAGCCACCAGCGCTGTATCATCAACGAACAACAACTGACTCACTTCCCAAGCTCTCTCATCCACAACAGACTGCATGCTTGCCCCTCTTTCCAAAACTCTTGCATTCACCTCCCTAAAAACCCCATCCATAAACAAATTAAACAACCATGCAGACATCATGCACCCCTGCTGCAAACCAACATTCACTGAGAACCAATCACTTTCCTCTCTTCCTACATGTACACATGCCTTACATCATTGATAAAAACTTTTCACTGCTTCTAGCAACTTGCCTCCCACACCATATATTCGTAATACCCTCCACAGAGCATTTTCTATCAACTCTGTCATATGCCTTCTCCAGATCCATAAATGCTACATACAAATCCATATGCTTTCCTAGGTATTTCTCACATACATTCTTCAAAGCAAACACCTGATCCACACATTCTCTACCACTTGTGAAACCACACTGCTCTTCCCCAATCTGATGCTCTGTACATGCCTTCACCCTTTCAATCAATACCCTTTCCCATACAATTTCCCAGGAATACTCAACTAACTTATCCCTCTGTAATTTGGAGCACTCACTTTTATCCTTTGCCTTTGTATAATGGCACTATGCAAGCATTCCGCCAATCCTCAGGCACCTCACCATGAGTATACATACATTAATAACCTTACAACCAGTTAAAATACAGTCACCCCCTTTTTTTTAATGAATTCCACTGCAATACCATCCAAACCCACTACCTTGCCGGCTTTCATCTTCCGTAAAGCTTTTACTACTTCTTCTCTGTTTACCAAATCATTCACCCTCACCCTCTCACTTTGCACACCACTTCGACCAAAACACCCTATATCTGCTACTCTATCATCAAACACATTCAATAGACCTTCAAAATACTCACTTCGTCTCCTTCTCACATCACAACTACTTGTTATGACCTCCCCATTAGCCCCCTTCACTGTAGTTCCTATTTGCTCCCTTGTCTTACGCACTTTATATACCTCCTTCCAAAACATCTTTTTATTCTCCCTAAAATTTAATGATACTCTCACCCCAACTCTCATTTGCTCTCTTTTTCACCTCTTGGACCTTTCTCTTGACCTCCTGCTTCTTTCTTTTATACATCTCCCAGTCATTTGCATTATTTCCCTGCAAAAATCTTCCAAAAGCTTCTCTCTTATCTTTCACTAATAATCTTCTTCATCCCACCACTCACTACCCTTTCTAATCTGCCAGCCTCCCATGCTTCTCATGCCACAAGCATCTTTTGTGCAAGCCATCATTGCTTCCGTAGATACATCCCATTCCTCCCCCTTTCCCCTTACGTCCTTTGTTCTCACCTTTTTCCATTCTGTAATTAGTCTCGCCTGGTACTTCTTCGCACAAGTCTCCTTCCCAAGCTCACTTACTCTCACCACTATCTTCACCCCAACATTCTCTCTTCTTTTCTGAAAACCTCTACAAATCTTCACCTTCACCTCCACAAGATAATGATCAGACATATCTCTCCAGTTGCACCTCTTAGCACATTAACATCCAAAGGTCTCTCTTTCCGCGCGCCTATCAATTAACACGTAATCCAATAACGCTCTCTGGCCATCTCTCTTACTTATATACGTATACTTATGTATACCTCTTTTTAAACCAGTTATTCCCAATCACCAGTCCTTTTTCAGCACATGAATCTACATGCTCTTCACTATTTCCATTTACAACACTGAACACCCCATGTACACCAATTATTCACTCAACTGCCACATTACTCACCTTTGTATTCAAATCACCCATCACTATAACCCGGTCTCGTGCATCAAAACTACTAACACACTCACTCAGCTGCTCCCAAAACACTTGCCTCTCATGATCTTTCTTCTCATGCCCAGGTGCGTATGCACCAGTAATCACCCATCTCTCTCCATCCACTTTCAGTTTTACCCATATCAATGTAAAGTTTACTTTCTTACACTCTATCACATACTCCCACCACTCCTGTTTCAGGAGTAGTGCTACTCCTTCCCTTGCTCTTGTCCTCTCGCCAACCCCTGACTTTACTCCCAAGACATTCCCAAACCACTCATATCCTTTACCCTTGAGCTTTGTTTCACTCAGAGCCAAAACATCCAGGTTCCTTTCCTCAAACATACTACCTGTCTATCCTTTTTTCTCATCTTGGTTACATCCACACACATTTAGACACCCCAATCTGAGCCTTCGAGGAGGATGAGAAAGATGACACTAAATTAGATAATAATGGGGAGGGATTTGAAGATCATAAAAAATGTTTAGTGTAGAACTTATAGAAATCAACAGCACCTATGGAAATCTGTATAGAAAGCAACCCCTACTGACTTCTGCTAGCAGTCAAGATTTATCTACATTTTCAATGTTATAACTGAAATATACCAGTCCTAATATTTTCTACATGTAGCTACAAATTAAAGAAAAGTAATTTAAATAGTTTGTGTTCACTAGAACATATTTACTTGGCAGTACATATACATATACATAGTACCCATACTTCCCAGTAACTGGATGTAAACCTAAGGAAAGATGTAAACCTGAAAAAAAAAAAAAATAAGTAGCATTGAAAATAAGGTATATATTAGTTGCTAGGGAAAGTTAGGTGAGCTTTAATGGGTTTTGTTGATGTATACATATGTTTCATGTAATTTTGGATTATTCAACCCTACATTTCCCTTATTTTCATAGCCCTTGCCACTCTCAAGCTATTTATCATCACATGATTATAAAAGATGATTGAATTGTATTCCTCACTCTTAATCTATTACTAACACTTAGTACAACCAATCTGCAAGAAATTTTAAAAGTTCTTACCAGTGATAAAGTGGTGTGCCATAATTTAAGATATTTTCATATTATTACTGTAAGTTTAATTCATCTAAGTCATATTTCTCATAGTGACACCCAGCTCATTGACCAACAAACCGACAGTAAAGACTTATATACGAGCATTCGTAACAACTGAGAGAAGTTAGGAGAGGTTTTCAGTGGTTCCGATGATTGCTAGACATTTATATTTTATTTTTTATACTTCGTCGCTGTCTCCGCACACATACACATGTACATATATACACGTCCACACGCGCACATATACATACCTATACATTTCATCGCATACATATGTATACATACACAGACATATACATATATACACATGTACAAATTTCATACTTGCTGCCTTTATTCATTCCCATCGCCACCCTCTCACACATGAATTGACAACCCCCTCCCCCTGCATGCGCGCGAGGTAGCGCTAAGAAAAGACAACAAAGGCCACATTCATTCATACTCAGTCTCTAGCTGTTATGTATAATGCACCGAAATCACAGCTCCCTTTCCACATCCAGGCCCCACAAAACTTTCCATGGTTTACCCCAGACGCTTCACATGCCCTTGTTCAATCTATTGACAGCACGTCGACCCCGGTATACCACATCATTCCAATTCACTCTATTCCTTACATGCCTTTCAGTCTCCTGCATGTTCAGGCCCCAATCACTCAAAATCTTTTTCACTATCTTTCCACCTCCAGTTTGGTCTCCCACTTCTACTTGTTCCCTCCACCTCTGACACATGTATCCTCATTGTCAATCTTTCCTCATTCTCTTCATGTGACCAAACCATTTCAAAACACCCTCTTCTGTTCTCTCAACCACAATCATTTTATGACCACACATCTCTCTTACCCTTTCATTACTTACTCAATCAAACCGCCTCACACCACATATTGTCCTCAAACATCTATTTCCAGCACATCCACCCTCCTCCGTGCAACTCTTATCTATAGCCCATGCCTCGCAACCATATAACATTGTTGGAACCACTATTCCTTCAAACATACCCATTTTTGCTTTCCAAGATAATGTTCTCGACCTTCCACACATTTTTCATTGCTCCCTAAAACTTTCGCCCCTCCCCACCCTATGATTCACTTCCACTTCCATGGTCTCATCTGCTGCCAAATCCACTCCCAGATATCTAAAACACTTCACTTCCTCCAGTTTTTCTCCATTCAAACTTACCTCACAATTGATTTGTCCCTCAACTCTACTGTACCTAATAACCTTGCTCTTATTCACATTTACTCTCAGCTTTCTTCTTTCACACACTTTACCAAACTCAGTCACCAGCTTCTGCAGTTTCTCGCCCGAATCAGCCACCAGCGCTATATCATCAACGAACAACAACTGACTCACTTCCCAAGCTCTCTCATCCACAACAGACTGCATGCTTGCCCCTCTTTCCAAAACTCTTGCATTCACCTCCCTAAAAACCCCATCCATAAACAAATTAAACAACCATGCAGACATCATGCACCCCTGCTGCAAACCAACATTCACTGAGAACCAACCACTTTCCTCTCTTCCTACATGTACACATGCCTTACATCATTGATAAAAACTTTTCACTGCTTCTAGCAACTTGCCTCCCACACCATATATTCTTAATACCCTCCACAGAGCATTTCTATCAACTCTGTCATATGCCTTCTCCAGATCCATAAATGCTACATACAAATCCATATGCTTTCCTAGGTATTTCTCACATACATTCTTCAAAGCAAGTATGAAGTCTGTTGGGGATGAGAGAGCTTGGGAAGTGAGTCAGTTGTTGTTCGCTGATGATACAGCGCTGGTGGCTGATTCATGTGAGAAACTGCAGAAGCTGGTGACTGAGTTTGGTAAAGTGTGTGGAAGAAGAAAGTTAAGAGTAAATGTGAATAAGAGCAAGGTTATTAGGTACAGTAGGGTTGAGGGTCAAGTCAATTGGGAGGTGAGTTTGAATGGAGAAAAACTGGAGGAAGTGAAGTGTTTTAGATATCTGGGAGTGGATCTGTCAGCGGATGGAACCATGGAAGCGGAAGTGGATCATAGGGTGGGGGAGGGGGCGAAAATTTTGGGAGCCTTGAAAAATGTGTGGAAGTCGAGAACATTATCTCGGAAAGCAAAAATGGGTATGTTTGAAGGAATAGTGGTTCCAACAATGTTGTATGGTTGCGAGGCGTGGGCTATGGATAGAGTTGTGCGCAGGAGGATGGATGTGCTGGAAATGAGATGTTTGAGGACAATGTGTGGTGTGAGGTGGTTTGATCGAGTAAGTAACGTAAGGGTAAGAGAGATGTGTGGAAATAAAAAGAGCGTGGTTGAGAGAGCAGAAGAGGGTGTTTTGAAATGGTTTGGGCACATGGAGAGAATGAGTGAGGAAAGATTGACCAAGAGGATATATGTGTCGGAGGTGGAGGGAACGAGGAGAAGAGGGAGACCAAATTGGAGGTGGAAGGATGGAGTGAAAAAGATTTTGTGTGATCGGGGCCTGAACATGCAGGAGGGTGAAAGGAGGGCAAGGAATAGAGTGAATTGGAGCGATGTGGTATACAGGGGTTGACGTGCTGTCAGTGGATTGAATCAAGGCATGTGAAGCATCTGGGGTAAACCATGGAAAGCTGTGTAGGTATGTATATTTGCGTGTGTGGACGTGTGTATGCACGTGTGTATGGGGGTTGGGCCATTTCTTTCGTCTGTTTCCTCGCGCTACCTCGCAAACGCGGGAGACAGCGACAAAGTATAAAAAAAAAAAAAAAAAAAAAAAAAATTCTTCAAAGCAAACACCTGATCCACACATTCTCTACCACTTCTGAAACCACACTGCTCTTCCCCAATCTGATGCTCTGTACATGCCTTCACCCTTTCAATCAATACCCTTCCATACAATTTCCCAGGAATACTCAACTAACTTATACCTCTGTAATTTGAGCACTCACTTTTATCCTTTGCCTTTGTATAATGGCACTATGCAAGCATTCCGCCAATCCTCAGGCACCTCACCATGAGTCATACATACATTAAATAACCTTACCAACCAGTTAAAAATACAGTCACCCCCTTTTTTTTAATGAATTCCACTGCAATACCATCCAAACCACTACCTTGCCGGCTTTCATCTTCCGTAAAGCTTTTACTACTTCTTCTCTGTTTACCAAATCATTCACCCTCACCCTCTCACTTTGCACACCACTTCGACCAAAACACCCTATATCTGCTACTCTATCATCAAACACATTCAATAGACCTTCAAAATACTCACTTCGTCTCCTTCTCACATCACAACTACTTGTTATGACCTCCCCATTAGCCCCCTTCACTGTAGTTCCTATTTGCTCCCTTGTCTTACGCACTTTATATACCTCCTTCCAAAACATCTTTTTATTCTCCCTAAAATTTAATGATACTCTCACCCCAACTCTCATTTGCTCTCTTTTTCACCTCTTGGACCTTTCTCTTGACCTCCTGCTTCTTTCTTTTATACATCTCCCAGTCATTTGCATTATTTCCCTGCAAAAATCTTCCAAAAGCTTCTCTCTTATCTTTCACTAATAATCTTCTTCATCCCACCACTCACTACCCTTTCTAATCTGCCAGCCTCCCATGCTTCTCATGCCACAAGCATCTTTTGTGCAAGCCATCATTGCTTCCGTAGATACACCCCATTCCTCCCCCTTTCCCCTTACGTCCTTTGTTCTCACCTTTTTCCATTCTGTACTTAGTCTCGCCTGGTACTTCTTCACACAAGTCTCCTTCCCAAGCTCACTTACTCTCACCACTATCTTCACCCCAACATTCTCTCTTCTTTTCTGAAAACCTCTACAAATCTTCACCTTCACCTCCACAAGATAATGATCAGACATATCTCTCCAGTTGCACCTCTTAGCACATTAACATCCAAAGGTCTCTCTTTTGCGCGCCTATCAATTAACACGTAATCCAATAACGCTCTCTGGCCATCTCTCTTACTTATATACGTATACTTATGTATACCTCTTTTTAAACCAGTTATTCCCAATCACCAGTCCTTTTTCAGCACATGAATCTACATGCTCTTCACTATTTCCATTTACAACACTGAACACCCCATGTACACCAATTATTCACTCAACTGCCACATTACTCACCTTTGTATTCAAATCACCCATCACTATAACCCGGTCTCGTGCATCAAAACTACTAACACACTCACTCAGCTGCTCCCAAAACACTTGCCTCTCATGATCTTTCTTCTCATGCCCAGGTGCGTATGCACCAGTAATCACCCATCTCTCTCCATCCACTTTCAGTTTTACCCATATCAATGTAAAGTTTACTTTCTTACACTCTATCACATACTCCCACCACTCCTGTTTCAGGAGTAGTGCTACTCCTTCCCTTGCTCTTGTCCTCTCGCCAACCCCTGACTTTACTCCCAAGACATTCCCAAACCACTCATATCCTTTACCCTTGAGCTTTGTTTCACTCAGAGCCAAAACATCCAGGTTCCTTTCCTCAAACATACTACCTGTCTATCCTTTTTTCTCATCTTGGTTACATCCACACACATTTAGACACCCCAATCTGAGCCTTCGAGGAGGATGAGAAAGATGACACTAAATTAGATAATAATGGGGAGGGATTTGAAGATCATAAAAAATGTTTAGTGTAGAACTTATAGAAATCAACAGCACCTATGGAAATCTGTATAGAAAGCAACCCCTACTGACTTCTGCTAGCAGTCAAGATTTATCTACATTTTCAATGTTATAACTGAAATATACCAGTCCTAATATTTTCTACATGTAGCTACAAATTAAAGAAAAGTAATTTAAATAGTTTGTGTTCACTAGAACATATTTACTTGGCAGTACATATACATATACATAGTACCCATACTTCCCAGTAACTGGATGTAAACCTAAGGAAAGATGTAAACCTAAAAAAAAAAAAAAAATAAGTAGCATTGAAAATAAGGTATATATTAGTTGCTAGGGAAAGTTAGGTGAGCTTTAATGGGTTTTGTTGATGTATACATATGTTTCATGTAATTTTGGATTATTCAACCCTACATTTCCCTTATTTTCATAGCCCTTGCCACTCTCAAGCTATTTATCATCACATGATTATAAAAGATGATTGAATTGTATTCCTCACTCTTAATCTATTACTAACACTTAGTACAACCAATCTGCAAGAAATTTTAAAAGTTCTTACCAGTGATAAAGTGGTGTGCCATAATTTAAGATATTTTCATATTATTACTGTAAGTTTAATTCATCTAAGTCATATTTCTCATAGTGACACCCAGCTCATTGACCAACAAACCGACAGTAAAGACTTATATACGAGCATTCGTAACAACTGAGAGAAGTTAGGAGAGGTTTTCAGTGGTTCCGATGATTGCTAGACATTTATATTTTATTTTTTATACTTCGTCGCTGTCTCCCGCACACATACACATGTACATATATACACGTCCACACGCGCACATATACATACCTATACATTTCATCGCATACATATGTATACATACACAGACATATACATATATACACATGTACAAATTTCATACTTGCTGCCTTTATTCATTCCCATCGCCACCCTCTCACACATGAATTGACAACCCCCTCCCCCTGCATGCGCGCGAGGTAGCGCTAAGAAAAGACAACAAAGGCCACATTCATTCATACTCAGTCTCTAGCTGTTATGTATAATGCACCGAAATCACAGCTCCCTTTCCACATCCAGGCCCCACAAAACTTTCCATGGTTTACCCCAGACGCTTCACATGCCCTTGTTCAATCTATTGACAGCACGTCGACCCCGGTATACCACATCATTCCAATTCACTCTATTCCTTACATGCCTTTCAGTCTCCTGCATGTTCAGGCCCCAATCACTCAAAATCTTTTTCACTATCTTTCCACCTCCAGTTTGGTCTCCCACTTCTACTTGTTCCCTCCACCTCTGACACATGTATCCTCATTGTCAATCTTTCCTCATTCTCTTCATGTGACCAAACCATTTCAAAACACCCTCTTCTGTTCTCTCAACCACAATCATTTTATTACCACACATCTCTCTTACCCTTTCATTACTTACTCAATCAAACCGCCTCACACCACATATTGTCCTCAAACATCTCATTTCCAACACATCCACCCTCCTCTGCACAACTCTATTTATAGCCCTCGCCTCGCAACCATATAACATTGTTGGAACCACTATTCCTTCAAACATCCCCATTTTTGTTTTCCGAGATAATGTTCTCACCTTCCACACATTTTTCAATGCTCCCAGAACCTTTGCTCTCTCCCCGCCCTGTGACTCACTTCCGCTACCGTGGTCTCATCTGCTGCCAAATCCACTCCCAGATATCTAAAACTTTTCACTTCCTCCAGTTTTTCTCTATTCAAACTTACCTCTCAGTTGACTTGTCCCTCAACCCTACTGTACCTAATAACCTTGCTGTTATTCGCATTTACTCTCAGCTTTCTTCTTTCACACACTTTACCAAACTCAGTCACCAGCTTCTGCAGTTTCTCACCCAAATCAGCCACCAATGCTGTATCATCAGCGAACAACAACTGACTCACTTCCCAAGCTCTCTCATCCACAACAGACTACATACCTGTCCCTCTATCCAAAACTCTTGCATTCACCTCCCCAACAACCCCATCCATAAGCAAATTAAACAACCATGGAGACATCACACACCCCTGCCGCAAACCAGCATTCACTGAGAACCAATCACTCTACTCTCTTCCTCCTCTTACACATGCCTTACATCCTTGATAACTTTTCACTGCTTCTAGCAACTTGCCTCCCACAGCATATATTCTTAATACCTTCCACAGAGCATCTCTATTAACTCTTAACTATTAAGCCTTCTCTAGATCCATAAATGCTACATACAAATCCATTTGCTTTTCTAAGTATTTCTTACATACATTCTTCAAAGCAAACACCTGATCCACACATCCTCTACCACTTCTGAAACCACACTGCTCTTCCCAAATCTGATGCTCTGTTCATGCCTTCATCCTCTCAATCAATACTCTGCCATGTAATTTCCCAGGAATACTCAACAAACTTATACCTTTGTAATTTGGGCACTCATCTTTGTCCCCTTTGCCTTTGTACAATGGCACTATGCAAGCATTCCGCCAATCCTCACCATGAGACACACATACATTAAATATCTTTACCAACCAGTCAGCAACACTTTCACCCCCTTTTTTGAAAAATTCCACTGCAGTACCATCCAAACCCACTGCCTTGCCGGCTTTCATCTTCCACAAAGCTTTCACTACCTCTTCTCTGTTTACCAAATCATTCTCCCTAACCCTCTCACTTCGCACACCACCTCGACCAAAACACCCTATATCTGCCTCTCTATCATCAAACACATTAAACAAACCTTCAAAATACTCACTTCATCTCCTCACATCACCACTACTTGTTATTACCTCCCTATTACCCCCCTTCACTGATGTTCCCATTTGTTCTCTTGTCTTATGCACTTTATTTACCTCCTTCCAAAACTTCTTTTTATTCTCCCTAAAATTTGATAATACTCTCTCATCCCAACTCTCATTTGCCCTCTTTTTCACCTCTTGCACCTTTCTCTTGACCTCCTGCCTCTTTCTTTTATACATCTCCCAGTCATTTGCACTATTTCCTTGCAAAACTCGTCCAAATGGCTCTCTCTTCTTTTTTTACTAATAATCTTACTTTTTCATCCCACAACTCACTACCCTCTCTAATCTGCCCACTTCCCACGCTTCTCATGCCACAAGCATCTTTTGCACAAGCCATCACTGCTTCTCTGAATACATCCCATTACTCCCCCATTCCCCTTACGTCCTTTGCTCTCACCTTTTTCCATTCTGTACGCAGTCTCTCCTGGTACTTCCTCACACAAGTCTCCTTTCCAAGCTCACTTACTCTCTCCACTCTCTTCACCCCAACATTTTCTCTTCTGAAAACCTCTCCAAATCTTCACCTTTGCCTCCACAAGATGATAATCAGACATCCCTCCAGTTGCACCTCTCAGCACATTAACATCCAAAAGTCTCTCTCACGAACCTGTCAATTAACACATATTCCAAAAATGCTCTTTGGCCATCTCTCCTACTTACATACGTATACTTATGTATATGTCTCTTTTTAAACCAGGTATTCCCAATCACCAGTCTTATTTCAGCACATATCCACAAGCTCTTCACCACTTCCGTTTACAACACTGAACACCCCATATAAACCAATTATTCCCTCAACTGCACATTACTCACCTTTGCATTCAAATCATCCATCACTATATCCCGGTCTCGTGCATCAAAACTACTAACACACTCACTCAGCTGCTCCCAAAACACTTGCCTCTCATGATCTTTCTTCTCGTGCCCAGGTGCATAGGCACTAATAATCACCCACCTCTCTCCATCTACTTTCAGTTTTACCCATATATGTCTAGAGTTTACTTTATTACACTCTATCACATACTCCCACCACTCCTGTTTCAGGAGTAGTGCTACTCCTTCCCTTGCTCTTGTCCTCTCACTAACCGTGGCTTTACTCCCAAGACATTCCCAAACCGCTCTTCCCCTTTACCCTTGAGCTTCGTTTCACTCAGAGCCAAAACATCCAGGTTCCTTTCCTCAAACAAACAACCCATCTCTCCTTTTTCTCATCTTGATTACATCCACACATTTAGACTTATTTCACCTAATTTTTCTTTATTCAACTCTAAGTTCGTTGATCATCACAGCATTCCTCTCTAACAAATTATGTTATCTTATGATTAAGAAAATATCCCATTTTATACTCTCAGCTGATAACTGTCTTCTCCTTACAGTACATGCCGAACTGTATTATCCTTACAATGCACACTGCAATGTTGGTTCACTATCCTTCTTCTATAGGCATCACTTTGGTTTTTGCTCCTAAGAGCTGGCTGCTTGTGTGCCTCCACCACTAGCTAGACCATACAGTACTTGGTGTAGGAACTCTCTACCTTCTCTTTTATTATTATTATACTTTGTCGCAGTCTCCCGCGCCAGCGAGGTAGCACAAGGAAACAGACGAAAGAATGGCCCAAACCCACCCACATACACATGGGGTTAGAGAGTATCATTAAATTTTAGGGAGACTGAAAATATGTTTTTGAAGGAGGTAAATAAAGTGTGTAAGACAAGAGAACAATGGGAACATCGGTGAAGGGGGCAAATAGGGAGGTAATAACAAGTAGTGATAAAGTGAGGAGATGGAGTGAGATTTGTATTTTGAAGGTTTGTTGAATGTGTTTGATGATAGAGTGGCAGATATAAAGGTGTTTTGGTAGGGTTGGTGTGCGAAGTGAAAGGGTCTGGGAGAATGGTTTGGTAAACAGAGTAGAGGTAGTGAAAGCATTACGGAAGATGAAATCCGGCAAGGCGGCGGGTTTTGATGGTTATTGCAGTGGAATTTATTAAAAAAGGGGTGACTGTTGTTGATTGGTTGGTAAGGATATTCAATGTATGTGTGGATAATTGGGAAGTGCCTGAGGGTTGGCGGAATGCATGCACAGTGCCATTGTACAAAGGCAAATGGGATAAAGATGAGTGTTTAAATTACAGAGTCATAAGTTTGTTGAGTATTCCTGGGAAATTATGTGGGAGGGTATTGATTGAGAGGGTAAAATCATGTACAGAGCATCAGATTGAAGAAGAGCAGTGTGGTTTCAGAAGTGGTAGAGGATGTGTGGATCAGGTGTTTGCTTTGAAGAATGTATGTGAGAAATACTTAGAAAAGCGAATGGATTGGTATGTAGCATTTATGGATCTGTAGAAGGCATATGACAGGGTTGATAGAGATGCTTTGTGGAAGGTATTAAGAGTATATGGTGTGGGAGGTAAGTTGCAGAAGCAGTGATTACGGATGAGAAAATGCAGAAGCTGGTGACTGAGTTTGGTAAAGTGTGTGAAAGAAGAAAGTTGAGAGTGTGCATAAGAGCAAGGTTATTAGGATCAGTAAGGTTGAGGGACAAGTTATTTGGGAGGTATGTTTGAATAGAGAAAAACTTGAGGAAGTGAAGTGTTTTAGATGTCTGGGAGTGGACTTTGCAGCGGGTGGAACCATGGAAGCGGATGTGAGTCACAGGGTGGGGGAGGGTGCGGCCGGTGCGGAGGTTCTGGGAGAGTTGAAGAATGTGTGGAAGGCAAGAACGTTATCTTGGAGAGCAAAAATGGGTATGTTTGAAGGAATAGTGGTTCTAACAATGTTATATGGTTGCAAGGTTTGGGCTATAGATAGGGTTGTACGGAGGAGGGTGGATGTGTTGGAAATGAGTTGTTTGAGGACAATATGTGGTGTGAGGTGGTTTGATCGAGTAAGTAATGAAAGGGTAAGAGCGATGTGTGATAATAAAAAGAGTGTGGTTGAGAGAGCGGAAGAGAGTGTGTTGAAATGGTTTGGACACATGGAGAGAATGGGTGAGGAAAGATTGACAAAGAGGATATATGTGCCAGAGGTGGAGGGAACAAGGAGAAGCGGGAGACCAAATTGGAGGTGGACGAATGGCGTGGCAAAAATTTTAAGTGATTGGTGCCTGAACATACAGGAAGGTGAAAGGCGTGCAAGGAATAGTGAAAGAATGTGGAATACCGGGGTCGACGTGCTGTCAGTGGATTGAACCAGGGCATGTGAAGCGTCTGGGGTAAACCGTGGAAAGTTCTGTGGAGCCTGGATGTGGAAAGGGAGCTGTGGTTTCGGTGCATTACACATTTCAGCTAGAAACTGAGTCTGAACGAATGTGGGCTTTTTTGTCTTTTCCTGGCGCTAACTCGCAGGAGGAAGGGGGAGGGGGAGATGGTATTTCATGTGTGGCTGGATGGCGACTTGAATGGATAAAGGTAGCAAGTATGAGTATGTACATGTGTATATATGTAAATGTCTGTATGTATATGTTGAAATGTATATGTATGTATATGTGTGTGTATGGGCGTTTATGTATATACATGTGTATGTGGGTGGGTTGGGCCATTCGTCGTTTGTTTCCTTGCGCTACCTTGCTGACTCGGGATATATATATATATATATATATATATATATATATATATATATATATATATATATATATATATATATATATATAGTGAAGGGCGCAAATGGGGAGGTGATAACAAGTAGTGGTGATGTGAGAAGGAGATGGAGTGAGTATTTTGAAGGTTTGTTGAATGTGTTTGATGATAGAGTGGCAGATATAGGGTGTTTTGGTCGAGGTGGTGTGCAAAGTGAGAGGGTTAGGGAAAATGATTTGGTAAACAGAGAAGAGGTAGTAAAAGCTTTGCGGAAGATGAAAGCCGGCAAGGCAGCAGGTTTGGATGGTATTGCAGTGGAATGGAGAGAATGAGTGAGGAAAGATTGACCAAGAGGATATATGTGTCGGAGGTGGAGGGAACGAGGAGAAGAGGGAGACCAAATTGGAGGTGGAAAGATGGAGTGAAAAAGATTTTGTGTGATCGGGGCCTGAGCATGCAGGAGGGTGAAAGGAGGGCAAGGAATAGATTGAATTGGAGCGATGTGGTGTACCGGGGTTGACGTGCTGTCAGTGGATTGAATCAGGGCATGTGAAGCGTCTGGGGTAAACCATGGAAAGCTGTGTAGGTATGTATATTTGTGTGTGTGGACGTATGTATATACATGTGTATGGGGGTGGGTTGGGCCATTTCTTTCGTCTGTTTCCTTGCGCTACCTCGCAAACGCGGGAGACAGCGACAAAGCAAAAAAAAAAAAAATATATATATATATATATATATATATATATATATATATATATATATATATATATATATATATATATATATATATAAGTTGTATAGAGGAATGATAAGTGGTATTGTACTTGCAGTCTTGCATGATAGATCATTGAAACATACATGTCTGATTGATTGATACTTAGCATGTTTACTTTCAAACTGGAGTTTATAACTGCAGATTGTATGGTAACCGAGACTTCCCCTCTCAGGTTGTGATTTTTGTGAAAGTTTTGTGTGTGAGAAGATTGAGTAACATGGAGCGTTAAATTGATAGATTCCTGTAACTGATTTTGAAGCACAACGTACAAGAATTATTAGGTCAAAGTTTACCAAACAAGTTACTCTTCAGTAAGAAATCTGTGACGCGGAAAATGTCACTTGCTTAACTGGAAATCCATACCTGAAGAGATAGTTGTTCTGTTAGTGATGAATGAATTCTTCAGAAATATAAACATTACATCCTCTGGTGGATCTGAAAAGAGAAAGATAATCTTGTTGAAATATATCACTCTGAGAAAAATGTAACCTAATATAGCATTTTGTGATATGCCCTAATGTAATGGTTCTCCACTCTTAACCTGTTCATCACCACTACCAAAGGTTCAGTCTTACGAGTGTCTTGAGAACTTATTCAGGTCTCTCAGAGCCTTATGCAGTTTTGAAGATTGCTCTTAAGAAATTCATGGCTTTGATGGGGAAGCTGGCAGACTAGCTTCGCAGTGGCCTGAAGCTCTCTCATAAAGAAATCACAGAAAATAAGAACAGAACAAAACCATGAGTGAGTGAAATCCTTAGAATTGCTGAAAAGGAAAAGGAGTCATAGAGTCAAGATTGAGGGTGTGTCATGAGGTTGGTAATCGGTAGGGTTCATTGAAGTTTTGGAATCATGCAGAGGCCAGGAAAGACAATATGAAAGTTAGTGTCTGCTGGAAGAGAAGAGTTTGTAGTGTACTACCTTTGACTGCATCTTCCATGTGAACTGTGAGAGTCCTCAACATTTCGTTTGTAAAGGGACATGATGCTTTATGGAAGTATATATGATTATATGGTCTGATATGGATATTAAGAAGGAGCTTTGCAAGGAAAGCAGTAAGGTTGGAGAGCAACAGACAGATTGTAGGATGGGCAAGTCGGATATGTGACCTCCCCTTCTTCAACCACCAGTTATGTCATTAAGGAACATTGGAATTGGAACACCAGTTACACAGGCTCCAGCTTATCACCTGCTGAGTGTTTCCCACTTTTCTTGACCCCATTCCACCCTCCACTTGTTCCAGTGGGATATTGCTGTTTTCGCTTGTTGTGATGCATTGACTGCCTAAAGAAGCATTACATGAACGTCAGGATGCTGCTGTGGGATATGCTGGGGGACCACTGTGAGCCAGCCTTTCAGGATTTGAATCCTGTTATTGAAGAGGTGGGGGATCTGTCCACCAGAACCACCCATACAGACAATACTATATCACTTGTATTT
This sequence comes from Panulirus ornatus, assembly GCF_036320965.1. NCBI lineage: Eukaryota > Metazoa > Arthropoda > Malacostraca > Decapoda > Palinuridae > Panulirus > Panulirus ornatus. The sequence continues at coordinate 2,041,673 of NC_092289.1, read as the reverse complement.
ATGGAGGGAGATGTGACAACACCTTGATGAGGAACTAATTGTATCACCATTATCGGTATCAGTTATAATTGTTTCCATTTAACAATTCTGATTTCCCTGGTTACCACCTTAGTGAAGTTGAATTTATTCTTTTAGTGTTTTGTTGATTGGAATTTATTCTTTTAGTGACCTTGTTAATTGGAATTTATTCTTTTAGCTTTTTGTTAATTGGAATTTATTCTTTTAGTGGCTCGTTAATTGGAATTTATTATTTTAACGGTTTCTTAATTGAAATTTGTTCTTTTAGCGTTTTGTTAATGGGAATTTATTCTTTTAGTGGTTAGTTAATTGGAATTTATTCTTTTAGTGTTTCGTTAATTGGAATGTATTCTTTTAGTGTTTGATATGACATGTTCCTCAGTTTCATCATGCTAACAAGGAAAATGAATGGTTTCATTGGTTAGATGATATGCGCTAAGTTTGTACGGCCTAAGAATTTAGGCTGTAGCTCTTGTGATGCAGAGGACTAGAGGCATAATAATGATCATAATGACATAATAATGATCATAATGACCAAGGATAATTGTTGTTTGTAGAGACTAGGTTGACTATGGGCAGTGAAAAGTGGGAGAGGTATTATAGGCCACGGTAGACGAGGGAACAAATAGGCAAAGACGATGTTTTTTGAGCGGAAGTAAATGGTAGAATTGTAATTTACCTTAAGGGGCGTCTAGCTTGAAGTATTTACGTAGACCATAGTTTACGAAAACCACCAGTAAACTGTGGTATATTTTCTAGAGTTTGTATCATGCATTATGGACTATGTAGCAGGAAACCCTTGTGGTCGATTTTTACCCGTGTCACTTTCCCAAGGTTATAGGTTTAGTATGGTCTCGTTTTTATGAATATGTTGTGAGAGGGTTTCTGATGTAACTGATTATGTTGACTCAGTAAGATATCGTGCTTGATATGAATATCGAACCAGTGTTCGACACCGATAACTGAAAAGTTAACATCAGTAACAATAATCCGATAACCCCAATTTTTAAGTCCGATATGGGTAATCCGATAATTTTGATATCAAGTTTTATTTAAATTTCTAAAAGGGAAAAAAAGCTTCAAAACCCATAGAAAATGCTTAATTATGCTAAATGCAAGAATAGATAAGCTTTTTCTACAAGTTTTACAACTCTTTGTTTGAAATTGATTTTTTTTAAGTATTATATTTAGATTTGTGCATAATGATTACATAGTACATATACATACACATACACAGGTATACATATATACAACTGTACATATTCATACTTGCTTGCCTCATTTATTCTCGGCGCCACCCCGCCCCACGGGAAACAGTTTCGCTACCCCCTGCTTTAGGGAGGTAACGTCAGGAAAACAGACAAAGAAGGCCACATTCGTCACAGTCTCTATCTGTCACATGTAATTCACCGAAACTACAACCCTCTTTCCACATCCAGGCCAGACAGATCTTTTCATGTTTAACCCAGACGTTTCACATGCCCTGGTTCAGTCCCTTGACAGCACGTTGACCCCGGTATACCACTTCGTTCCAGTTCACTCTATTCCTTACACGTCCCTCACCATCCTATATGTTCAGGCTCCGATCGCTCAAACTATTTTTCACTCCATTCCAACTCCAATTTGGTCTCCCGCTTCTCATTGTTCCCTCCACCTCTTACTCATATATCCTCTTTGTCAGTATTTCCTCTACTTATTCTCTTCATATATCCAGATCATTTCAACACACCCTCTTCTGCTCTCTCAACCACACTCTTTTTATTTCCACACATCTCTCTTACCCTTTCATTACTCACTCGATCAAAGCACCTCACACCACATATTTTCCTCAAACATTTCATTTCCAACACATCCACTTCCTCAGTACAATCCTATGTATAGCACATGCCTCGCAATCTCATAACATTGTTGGAAATACTATTCCATAAAACATACCCATTTTTGCTCTCCGATATAATGTACTCTCCTTCCACACATTCCTTATCGTTCCCAGAACCTTTTTCCCCTCCCCCACCATGTGAATCACATCCGGTTCCATGGTTCCATCCTCTGCTAAGTCCACTGCCAGATATCTGAAACCCTTCACTGCCTCCAATTTTTCTCTGTTCAAGCTTACATCCCAAATAACTTGTCCCTTAACCCTACTGTACCTAATAACCTTGCTCTTATTCACATTTACTCTCAACTTTCTCCTTTCACACACTTTTCCAAACTCAGTCACCAACTTCTGTAGGTTCTCACTCGAATCAGCCACCAGAGCTGTCTCATCGGCGAACAACAAACGACGCACTTCCCAGTTCCTCTCATCCCCAACAGACTGCATACTCACCTCCCCCCTCTCGAAAACGCTTGCATTAACCTACCTAACCTCCCAATCCATAAACAAATTAAACACCATGGGGACATAGCACACCCCTGCCGCAGACTGACCTTCACTGGGAACCGATCACTCTCCTTTCCTCCAACTCGTACACATGCCCTACATCCTTGATAAAAACTTTTCACTGCTTCTAGCAGCTTACCTCCCACACCTTATACCTTAAGAATTTCCAGATCCATAAATGCTACATGCAAATCCACCCGTTTTTCCAAGTATTTATCACAAACATTCTTCAGAGATAACACCTGATCCACACATCCTCTACCTGTTTTGAAACCACACTGCTCTTCTCAAATCTGATGTTCTGTTTATGTCTTCTTGATTAATACCCTTCTATATAATTTCCCAGGAATACTCAACAAGCTTTTGCCTCTGTACAGTGGCACTATGCATGCATTCCGTCAATCCTCAGGCACTTCACCATGATCCATACATACATTGAATATCCTCACCAACTAGTCCACAACACAGTCACATCCTTTCTTAATACGTTCTACTGCAATCACATCCTTTCTTAATACGTTCTCCTGCCATACCATGCAAACCCGCCACCTTGCCGGATTTCATCTTCCGCGAAGGTTTCGCTACCTCTTCTCTTAACCAAACCATTCTATCTGACCCTCTCACTTCGCACACCACCCCTCCCAAATCACCCTACATCTACCACTCTGTCATCATAAACATTCGGCAAACCTTCAAAATCTCACTTCACTACCTGTTATTACTTCCCCACCTTGCCCCCTTTACCTATGTTCCCATTTGTTCTCTTGTCTTCCGCACGTTATTTGCATCCTTCCAAAACATCTTTTTATTCTCCCTAAAGTTTAATGATACTGTCTTACCCCAACTTTCACTTGCCCTCTTTTTCAACCCCTGTACTTTCCTCTTTACCTCCTGCCACTTTTTTTTCTTTTTTTTTTATACATCTTCCAGTCATTTGCACTCCTTCCTAGTAAGTATCGAGGAAATGCTTCTCTTTTCTTTCACTAACAGCTTTACTTCTTCATTCCACCACTCACTACCCTTTCTGATCTGCCCAACTCCTACCTTCCTATGCCACATGTAACTTTTTTGTGCCATCACTGCTAACTTAAATACATCCCATTTCTCACCTACTCCCCTTACGTCATGTGCTCTCACCTTTTGCCATTCTACACTCAATCTCTTCAGATAGTTCCTCACGCAAATGTCCTTTCCAATTTCACTTACTCTCACCACTCACTTCTCTCCAACATTTTCTCATCTTTTTTGAAACTCTTCAAATCTTCACTTTCGCCCCCACAAGATAGTGATCAGACATCTCTTCAGCTGCCCTTCTCAGCACGTTAACATCCAAAAGTCTCTCTTTTACACGCCTATCATATAACACAATCTGATTATGCCCTTTGACCATCTCTCTTACTTACATATGTATGCTTATGTATATCTCTTTTTAAACCACGCATTCCCAGTCACCAGTCCTTTCAGTACACAAATCCACAAGCTCTTCACCATTTCCATTCACAAGACTGAATACCCCTTGTACACCAGTTATACCCTCAAGTGCCACATTACTCACCTTTGCATTTAAATCACCCATCACAAATACCCGGTCTCGTGCGCCAAAGCTGCTGACACATTCACTCAGCTGCTCCCAAACCACTTGCCTCTCATTGTCTTCATTCTCATGACTTGGTGCGTAAGCACCAGTAATCACCCATCTCTCTCCATCCACTTTCAGTTTTACCCACATCAATCTAAAATTTACTTTCTTACATTCTATCACAGTTCCAGAACTCCTGCTTCAGGAGTAATGTTACTCCATCCTTAGCTCTTGTCCTCTCACCAACCTCTGACTCTACTCCCAAGACTTTTCCAAACCATTTCTTTCCCTTTATCCTCGAGCTTCGTTTTAATCAGAGCCAGAATATCTAGGTTTCTTTCTTCAGACATACTACCTATTTTTTCTTTCCTCTCATCTTGGTTACATCCAGACACATTCAGACACCCCAATCTGAGCCTTCGAGGAGGATGAGCCCTCCCTGCTTGACTCCTTCTTCTGTTTCCCCTTTTAGAAATTGAAATACAAGAAGGGGAGGGTTTCCAGCTCCCCGCCTCTGCTCCATTTAGTCGCCTTTTACGACAAGCGAGGAATACTTGGGTAGTATTGTTTCTCCCCATCCCCAGACATATCTCCCCTATCCCAGGGATATATGTTGGATATACGAAACACATATCAATATATCTGAGCTATATATCTTGTATAACACGTGACATATTATTATTATTATATATACATGTAAATAGCAACAAATAGAATGAACACAAAAGTCTATCAGTTATACAACCAACTATAGTTTGAACTTTCATATGTTTAGTAATGGAATGAACAACAAAGGATAATAATAGTTAAGAATCTAAAAAGAAAACTTAAACGATGAAAGTTTTAACGGATATTATCGGACTAAAAAATTGAGATATCGGAAGTTAACCGGTCCGATAACGAATATGGAAGTTCACTTCCGATAATAGTGGTGAAGTATACCTCCATGGTTGGGAACCAGATGTACTCTTATCATGATAGTGTTCGAATCCCCTAGAATGACGAGAGCCTTAGACTTCGCCTTAAAAACATCTTCATTCACATAGATTTTGCCTGCGTAGCATGACTGAATTTTTCGTAATGGCTCCGTCATTTACCCCATTACCGTATGTTTCGTATTGCATCCTTTCATCTCATGATTGCTCATACGTTTGGCCACGATTCCCTGGGGTGTGCCGCGCATTCAAACTCGTACAGTCATGAAATGTTGTTTGTCTATTTTTGTCTCATGATTACGTGTTCCTGTTCTATCTTTCTCTTGCCTTCGTTCCCTTTTTGTCTTTCCCTTTCCCTCAGGATTGCAGCACTTATTTCGGAGTGACAGTGTTTCGGCCCTCACTTCGTTTCCCTGTATATCAAGAAAGGTATTTTAAGTTACCCCTTCATGTATATTGAAATGGACTGTTTGACAAACTGCAGGCACAGAATATTCATGTATACGGTCATGTAATGTGAAGTATTCATCCAGTTAGGAACTCTAATAGTTATTTAGTATTTACTGTATTTCAGTTATTGATTAGTTTCTTGTTAACATTAGCTCTTGAATAATAGTAGTTTTTAACGGCAACTGGTTTTATGTATTGTGTATTTGATTCGGTTTCACTCTGCTGGTACCAGTTGTAGGATGTATTTGCTGGTGTCTGCTGAAGAATCTCCTCTTCTGTATGAGAATCACATCAGAATTGCGTGGCGTCACTATTAACCCTACAGCTTTGCTGACGCTTCATGAACATTTTGTAAAATAGAAAGGATTATCGGAGTGGTGCCTTTAAATACAGTTTAAACCATGCAAAACGTTTTGCAAAATAAGAAAGACTGATCGAGTTTATGCTGTTAGTACTAAATATATACATATTTTTAATTGTACCACCTTACAAGGTATTATATATATGTATTATTCCCATCGTTAGTATGGAACTATAATTATATAAACGTGACAGAGCGATTGATTAATTATTAATGTTAAAGACACCCCTTCATCTTGAGAGAAAACTATTGAATTCTATCAAAGAAAACGTAGAACATTGGGCATGGCAACAAGTCAGTAGGTTATTGATCTCTTCCTTTCTGGGTCATTCAGTTCATCAGGGATTTGACCCAGACTTACATTGATATGGCGTTTTAATACATTGTTTAGTCGAGTAATTCTTTGATAAACTATTTACCATGAAGCTGTTTAGTTTGGAAGATCAGTGAGAATCATTTGTAGGCCACTTTGTAAGCTTTCTCTAGACTCATGATTTCGAAATTCCTTACATTACGTTGAGGAGACATAAATGACCATGATAGTGATCAGGAAAGGCTTAGCCTGAGACACTTTTTATTTTAGACGCTTTAGGTCCAATTTTGATGTCATTCAGGCATAACATAATCGAGAAATGCAGTACTGCTTTCTTAATGTTATGCATCGTCAGTAACCGGGCTCTTATCGACATTGTGTTAGCCTGGTTCAATGAATCACTGATGAGTCTGATCATATTGTATCACTGTAGGTTGTTACAATATTGGACCCAAAGTCCCTCACGAGTTTGAAATCATCTGCAAACATATTCTGATGTGATTCTGGTCTTCCTGGCAGTTCTGTCTTAAAGATCATGATAAACTGCAGGTCCAGGACTGGGCCCTGCACCACACCAACTGGTTGCCTCAGTTCTGTTTAAGAAAAAGCATCTCATGGTAATTTTTTTTCGCCTGAGGCTTAGATCATGTGCGAATCATGGGAGTCCAACGCCTATATCTCCATGAAAATGTTTGTATCATAAATATCGTGTGGAGGATAATTTGTGCGGGGCTGTTTTGATATTACCTGTTATTATAGTACTGTGCATTTGGGGAGGGTGCGTGGCAATCGTAGGGGCCAGCCTCATATGAATTTAAAAAAAGGCTATGGATATTTTTTTTTCTTCTTTTGGGAGGAGGCAATTAGCATTTTCCATCCTTGGGATTTTGCTCCACAAGTTGAAGAAATGCCTCCTCACGTCTGTCTATACACCCTCCTCCAATAACGGTTAATTATGCAACCTTGGTCTGGATATCCTTCCGACCTCGAAGGACTTTTGTACTTTAACGTCTTCATGGCCAGACAGGAACTTATACCATGGTTCCACGTTTTCCCTCAACCTCCTCCGTGATTCCGGAATGGGCGGGGGTGAAGGTATACATGCTTCTCGTACCTCATCCACACTCGGGGTCTGGTGCCAGGCAACCTTGTGGCGTTCCTCAAGACTCTCTCCAACAGTTCTGTATGAGTGCTCACGAGGGGAGGCACATAGTGTGCCGGGTATGCCAGTTTGGATAGTTATGATTTTTTTTTTTTATTCTCCCCCCCTCCCTCCCTCTCACTCCCTCCTTGATTTTCATAATGCGTCGTACAAATTCTGTCCTCGATGTGGACTTCATGACTGGGGCTCACTTAAAAAAAAGAAAGAATATATATATATATATATATATATATATATATATATATATATATATATATATATATATATATATATATATGTATATTGTGACATGTGGGTATAAGACATTCAGGTTATTACGACACAAATCAGCTGCTCAGGATAACCTGGTATAACTAATTCAGCTTTGTTCACCAAACCTACGGTAAGAACATCTGCGCTCACCTGACACTTCCTCGGAACACATACCGACATATGTCATTCCCAAATGTACCTTGTAGAGATCCATACTCACACACACACACACACACACACACACACATACACATACACACTCACACGGTATATTTGTGTCATAATAACCTGAGTTTCTTGCCTCAACATGTCTGAAGAAACAATTTTTCTTTTTTCTTTTTTTCTTTTTTTTTGAAGTAAGTGCCAGTTACGGGCGGGGGTGAGGGAGAGAAGATAAAAGTAGTTCAGAATTTTCCAGGAAGTGGGACACTTCTCTCGGGGGGGGGGGGGGGGGGGGTCGTAACGGCTACGGTGAATTATGAAATGTAGATTATGAGGGGTGTGAAGATGGGAAGTGAACGGTATGTTATGAGGAAAATATAGATTATGAGGGGTGTGAAGATGGGAAGTAAACCATGTGTTGTATGGAAACTGTAGGGTATGAGGAGTGTGAAGATGGGAAGTAAACTACATGTGGTGCGTGGTGAAAGATGTTTACTTAGACTAGCTTTAACAAGACGAAGTAAAACCAACCGTCCTGACACGGAGCGTGTCAAGATGGTGGCAGACATGATGTTATCTTCAAGAAGTTTTCGGCAATAGAATTATTTTTACCAAAGGATTGAACAGGGATAGAGGCCGACCAGTTGAATAAGGAAGTAGAATAAAAGAGAGCCGGGTACAAATTTATGGCTAGGAGTCGCAGAGATGAAATCGATGAAGGCAGATATACTTACGGGGAGCGAGTCAGCTGTTGTTTGCTGATGACTCGGCAGTAGTAGCTGATTTGGGTGAGAAACTGTAAATGTTGGTGAGAGTCTGGGTGCGTGTGCATGGAAGAAGAAAATGTGAATAAAAGCAAGGTTATCAGCTTTATGAGGAGAGAGAGAGAGAGAGAGAGAGAGAGAGAGAGAGAGAGAGAGAGAGAGAGAGAGAGAGAGAGAGTGTAGTTGGGATGTGAGATGGAAAGGAGAAAATTTGGAAGAAGTGAAATGTTATAGATACCTGGGAGTGGACATAGCAGCGAATGGAACCGTGGAAGCGGAAGTGTCTTAAGGGGTGGAGAGAGAGAGAGAGCTAAGGTTCTGGGAGCACTGATGAATGTGTGGAAAGAGAGGTCGTTATCTAGGGGGTTGAAAATGAGTATGGATGAAGGTATACTAGTCCCAACAATGTTGTATGGATGCGAGGCGTGCGCTGTAGATGAGGATGTGAGGAGGAGAGTGGATGTATTGGAAATGAAATGTTTGTGGTGTGAGTTGGTTTAATCGAGCAAGGAATTGATGGATGTGTGTGTGTGTGTGTGTGTGGGAGAGAGAGAGAGAGAGAGAGAGAGAGAGAGAGAGAGAGAGAGAGAGAGAGAGAGAGCTGTATAAGATATGCTGAAATGGTTTGGACAAATGATGGGATTGAGAAAGAAAATGTTGACAAAGGATGTTTGCGTCAGAAATGGAGGGGACAAGTAAAAGGAAAGACCAAATTGGAGATAGAAGGATTGTGTGAAGAATATTTTGAGTGGTCGGGGAATAAGCATACAGAAGGGTGAAAGACGTGCACGGTAAAGATTGAATTGGACCGATATGGCATACAGGGGGCGACGTACTGTCAGTAGACATTTGGAACGGCAAAGTTAAACAATGGAAAAGTCTGTGGACTCAGGTTGTGAATAGAGCGCTGTGGTTTCGGTGCGTTGCAAGGGCCATGTGAAGAATGAATGAGAGAATGTGGGCTTCGTCGTTTTCTGTGCTACCTTGCCAACGAAGAAAACGGTGGACATGTATGATATATATATATTATTTATTTTGCTTTGTCGCTGTCTCCTGCGTTTGCGAGGTAGCGCAAGGAAAACAGACGAAAGAAATGGCCCAACCCACCCTCATACACAATGTATATACATACACGTCCACACACGCAAATATACATACCTATACATCTCAATGTACACATATATGTACACACACAGACACATACATATATTCCCATGCACACAATTCACACTGTCTGCCCTTATTCATTCCCATCGCCACCTCGCCACACATGGAATACCATCCCCCTCCCCCCTCATGTGTGCGAGGTAGCACTAGGAATAGACAACAAAGGCCCCATTCGTTCACACTCAGTCTCTAGCTGTCATGCAATAATGCCCGAAACCACAGCTCCCTTTCCACAGCCAGGCCCCACACAACTTTCCATGGTTTACCCCAGACGCTTCACATGCCCTGATTCAATCCACTGACAGCACGTCAACCCCGGTATACCACATCGATCCAATTTACTCTATTCCTTGCCCTCCTTTCACCCTCCTGCATGTTCAGGCCCCGATCACACAAAATCTTTTTCACTCCATCTTTCCACCTCCAATTTGGTCTCCCACTTCTCCTTGTTCCCTCCACCTCCGACACATATATCCTCTTGGTCAATCTTTCCTCACTCATTCTCTCCATGTGCCCAAACCATTTCAAAACACCCTCTTCTGCTCTCTCAACTACGCTCTTTTTATTTCCACACATCTCTCTTACCCTTACATTACTTACTCGATCAAACCACCTCACACCACACATTGTCCTCAAACATCTCATTTCCAGCACATCCACCCTCCTGCGCACAACTCTATCCATAGCCCACGCCTCGCAACCATACAACATTGTTGGAACCACTATTCCTTCAAACATACCCATTTTTGCTTTCCGAGATAATGTTCTCGACTTCCACACATTCTTCAAGGCTCCCAGGATTTTCGCCCCCTTCCCCACCCTATGATTCACTTCCGCTTCCAGGGTTCCATCCACTGCCAGATCCACTCCCAGATATTTAAAACACTTTACTTCCTCCAGTTTTTCTCCATTCAAACTTAGCTCCCAATTGACTTGACGCTCAACCCTACTGTACCTAATAACCTTGCTCTTATTCACATTTACTCTTAACTTTCTTCTTTCACACACTTTACCAAACTCAGTCACCAGCTTCTGCAGTTTCTCACATGAATCAGCCACCAGCGCTGTATCATCAGCGAACAACAACTGACTCACTTCCCAAGCTCTATCATCCACAACAGGCTTCATACTTGCCCCTCTTTCCAAAACTCTTGCATTCACCTCCCTAACAACCCCATCCATAAACAAATTAAACAACCATGGAGACATCACACACCCCTGCCGCAAACCTACATTCACTGAGAACCAATCACTTTCCTCTCTTCCTACACGTACACATGCCTTACATCCTCGATAAAAACTTTTCACTGCTTCTAACAACTTGCCTCCCACACCATATATTCTCAATACCTTCCACAGAGCATCTCTATCAACTCTATCATATGCCTTCTCCAGATCCATAAATGCTACATACAAATCCATTTGCTTTTCTAAGTATTTCTCACATACATTCTTCAAAGCAAACACCTGATCCACACATCCTCTACCACTTCTGAAACCACACTGCTCTTCCCCAATCTGATGCTCTGTACATGCCTTCACCCTCTCAATCAATACCCTCCCATATAATTTACCAGGAATACTCAACAAATTTATACCTCTGTAATTTGAGCACTCACTCTTATCCCCTTTGCCTTTGTACAATGGCACTATGCACGCATTCCGCCAATCCTCAGGCACCTCACCATGAGTCATACATACATTAAATAACCTTACCAATCAGTCAACAATACCGTCACCCCCTTTTTTAATAAATTCCACTGCAATACCATCCAAACCTGCTGCCTTGCCGGCTTTCATCTTCCGCAAAGCTTTTACTACCTCTTCTCTGTTTACCAAATCATTTTCCCTAACCCTCTCACTTTGCACACCACCTCGACCAAAACACCCTATATCTGCCACTCTATCATCAAACACATTCAACAAACCTTCAAAATACTCACTCCATCTCCTTCTCACATCACCACTACTTGTTATCACCTCCCCATTTGCGCCCTTCACTGAAGTTCCCATTTGCTCCCTTGTCTTACGCACTTTATTTACCTCCTTCCAGAACATCTTTTTATTCTCCCTAAAATTTAATGATACTCTCTCACCCCAACTCTCATTTGCCCTCTTTTTCACTTCTTGCACCTTTCTCTTGACCTCCTGTCTCTTTCTTTTATACATCTCCCATTCAATTGCATTTTTTCCCTGCAAAAATCGTCCAAATGCCTCTCTCTTCTCTTTCACTAATAATCTTACTTCTTCATCCTACCACTCACTACCCTTTCTAATCAACCCACCTCCCACTCTTCTCATGCCACAAGCATCTTTTGCGCAATCCATCACTGTTTCCCTAAATACATCCCATTCCTCCCACACTCCCCTTACTTCCATTGTTCTCACCTTTTTCCATTCTGTACTCAGTCTCTCCTGGTACTTCCTCACACAAGGAAGTATATATATATATATATATATATATATATATATATATATATATATATATATATATATATATATATATACACATACATACATACATACATACATACATACATACATACATATATTCTTTCTCCCCTATCCCTCGGGATAGGGGAGCGACCGTTGTTGATTGGTTGGTAAGGATATTCTTTGTATGTATGGATCATAGTGAAGTGCGTGAGGATTGGCGAAGTGCATGCACAGTGCCATTGTACAAAGGCAAAGGGGATAAAGGTAAGTGTTCGAATTACAGAGTCATAAGTTTGTTGAGTATTCCTGGGAAATTATATGGGAGGGTATTGATTGAGAGGGTGAAGGCATGTACTGAGCATCAGATTGGGGAAGATCAGTGTGGTTTCAGAAGTGGTAGAGGATGTGTGGATCAGGTGTTTGCTTTGAAGAATGTATGTGAGAAATACTTAGAAAAGCAAATGGATTTGTATGTAGCATTTATGGATCTGGAGAAGGGATATGATAGAGTTGATAGAGATGCTTTATGGAAGGTTTCTCACCCGAATCAGCCACCAGCACTGTATCATCAGCGAACAACTGACCCACTTCCCAAGCCCTGTCATCCACAACAGATTGCATACTTGCCCCTTTCTCCAAAACTCATGCATTTATCTCCCTAACAACCCTATCCATAAACAAATTAAACAACCATGGAGACATCACGCACACCTACCGCAAACCGACGTTCACTGAGAACCAATCACTTTCCTCTGTTCCTACTCATACACATGCCTTACATCCTTGCTAAAAACTTTTCACTGCTTCTAGTAACTTACCACCCACATCATATACTCGTAATACCTTCCACAAAGCATCTCTATCAACTCTTTCATATGTCTTCTCCAGATCCATAAATGCTACCTTCAAATCTATCTGTTTTTCTTTCCCCAGTCTGATGCTCCCACTTCTTGTTTCCTCCACCTTTCATCTTCTGCAAAGCTTTCACTACCCCTTCTCTGTTTACCAGACCATTTTCCCTGACCCTTCTCATTTCGCACACCACCTCGACCAAAACACCCTATATCTTCCACTCTATCAACCAACACATTCAACAGACCTTCAAAACACTCACTCCATTACCTTCTCACGTCACCACTACTTGTTATTACCTCCAAGTTAGCCCCCTTCACCGATGTTTCCATTTGATCTCTTGTCTTGCGCACTTTATTTACCTCCTTCCAAAACATCTTTTTATTTTCCCTAAATTTTAATGATACTCTCTCACTCTAACTCTGATTCGCCATCTTTTTCACCTCTTGCAATTTTCTCTTGACCTCTTGCCTCTTTCTTTTATACGTCTCCCAGCCATTCGCACTACTTCCCTGCAAAAATCGGCCAAACACTTCTCTCTTCTCTTTCACTAACAGTCTTACTTCTTCATCCCACCACTCACTACCCTTTCTCATCTGCCCACCTCCCACCTTTCTCAAGCATCTTTTGCTGAAGTCATCACGGCTTCCCTAAATAGATCTCATTCCTCCCCCACTCCCCTTACGTCATTTGCTCTAACCTTTTTCCATTCTGCACTCAATCTCTCTCCTGGTACTTCCTTACACAAGTCTCCTTTCCAAGCTCACTTACTGTCACCACTCTCTTCACCCCAACATATCTATCTATCTATCTATCTATCTATCTATCTATCTATATATATATATATATATATATATATATATATATATATATATATATATATATATATATATATCTGGGAGTGGATCTGGCAGCGGATGGAACCATGGAAGCGGAAGTGGATCATAGGGTGGGGGAGGGGGCGAAAATCCTGGGAGCCTTGAAGAATGTGTGGAAGTCGAGAACATTATCTCGGAAAGCAAAAATGGGTATGTTTGAAGGAATAGTGGTTCCAACAATGTTGTATGGTTGCGAGGCGTGGGCTATGGATAGAGTTGTGCGCAGGAGGATGGATGTGCTGGAATTGAGATGTTTGAGGTCAATGTGTGGTGTGAGGTGGTTTGATCGAGTAAGTAACGTAAGGGTAAGAGAGATGTGTGGAAATAAAAAGAGCGTGGTTGAGAGAGCAGAGGAGGGTGTTTTGAAATGGTTTGGGCACATGGAGAGAATGAGTGAGGAAAGATTGACCAAGAGGATATATGTGTCGGAGGTGGAGGGAACGAGGAGAAGTGGTAGACCAGATTGGAGGTGGAAAGAGGGAGTGAAAAAGATTTTGTGTGATCGGGGCCTGAACATGCAGGAGGGTGAAAGGAGGGCAAGGAATAGAGTGAATTGGATCGATGTGGTATACCGGGGTTGACGTGCTGTCAGTGGATTGAATCAGGGCATGTGAAGCGTTTGGAGTAAACCATGGAAAGCTGTGTAGGTATGTATATTTGCGTGTGTGGACGTATGTATATACATGTGTATGGGGGTGGGTTGGGCCATTTCTTTCGTCTGTTTCCTTGCGCTACCTCGCAAACGCGGGAGACAGCGACAAAGTAAAAAAAAGAAAAGAAAAAAAAAAAATATATATATATATATATATATATATATATATATATATATATATATATGGGAAGTGGGTAGAGTAAAAAGGGTAGTGCTCCACGGTCGTACTGTCGTGCTCCGCAAGGGTCGTATTGTCGTGTACCGTGGTCTTATTGTACTCTAGGGTCACACGGTCGTGCTCACGGGCTAAAATTCGTCTTCCAAACAACTGTTAACTAACCTTGTAGACATTTCTGCTGGAGTAATCATCAATTCCATGTCTGGAATTGCAAGAGCAAACTCATCTTCCGCCGCTTACATCCGCCGGGTCGTTAAGTTGACGTGACAACTGAGCGAGCTAATTACCTCTTCAACCGTCTCGATTTATGTAATTAAGACAATTAAGAAGGGAACTGGAATGTCTAACGGTGTCAAGGATAGCGCCTTGTCATTTTCTTTAACAGCTTTCTATTTTCATATTTGTGATGTATGCCCGACAGGTATTGGTAGCCGCGGAAACTCAAAAAAGTACTTTGTAATTTAAGTAAAAAATGTAAGGTAATCTTTTCCTTTATGTTGCTTGACCACAGGACTTTCGAATATGTCATGAGGCATAAGTTGTCGGTCATGCGTCAGAATACATGTGCATGATGGTCATGAGTCAGTATACACGCGCATGACAGTTATACGTGAATATACATGCACATGACGTTCATTCGTCAACAAATACGCTTCGTGGGGGGTAGCAGAATAAGTAAAGAAATGGTATGGAAATGAACGAAAAACTCGTATATATAGAATTAACCAACACACACATCTGGAGTTAAGAGTGTGGAGCATACCTTACAATCGTCATCTGTATCGTGAGTTGTTATAGTATACCTTAAGTTGGTCAAGTGTGCTTTAAATTGGTGGGACATACATTGTGATGGTAGAGTATACCAAAAGGTACTATAGACAGTAGTGGCAGATGTAGAGTGTTTTCGTCTGGGTGGTGTGCAAAGTAAGAGGGTCAGGGAGAATGGTTTGGTTAAGAGAGAAATGGTGGTGAAAGACTTGAGGAAGGTGAAATCCGGCAAGGCGGCTGGTTTAGATGGTATTGCAGTTGAATTTGTTAAGAAAGGGGGTGACTGTGTTGTTGATTGGTTGGTAAGGATATTCAGTGTACGTATGGATCATGATGAAGTGTCTGATGATTGGCGGAATGCATGTGTAGTGCCATTGTACAAAGGCAAAGGGGATAAAGGCGAGTATTCAAACTACACTGGCATAAGTTTGTTGAATATTACTGGAAAATTGTATGGGAGTATATTGAGAGGTTAAGGAAGATACAGAGCATCAGATTAGGGATGAGCAGTGTGGTTTCAGAAGTCGGCAGAGGATGTGTGGATCAGGTGTTTGTTTTGAAGAATGTGTGTGAGAAACACTTGGAAGAGCAGATGGATTTGTATGTAGCATTTATGGATCTGGAGAAGGCATATGATAGGGTTGACGGAGATGCTTTGTGGAAGGTCTTAACAGTATATGTTTTGGGAGGCAAGCTGTTAGAAGCAGTGAAAAACTTTTATCAAGGATGTAAAGCATGTGTACGAGTAGGAAGAGAGGAGAGTGATTGGTTCCCAGTGAAGGTCGGTTTGAGGAAGGGTTGTGTGATGTCTCCATGGTTGTTTAATTTGTATATGGATATGGTGGTTAGGGAGATAAATTCATGAGTTTTGGAGAGAGGTGAGTATGCAGCCTGTTGGGGATGAGAGGTCTTGGGAAGGCAGTTGTTGTTCACTGATGATACAGCCCTGGTGGCTGATTCGAGTGAGAAACTGTAGAAGTTGGTGATTGAGTTTGAAAAGTCTGTGAAAGGAGGAAGTTGAGAGTAAGTCACAGGGTGGGGAAGGAGGCGAAGGTTATGGGAGCGTTGAAGAATGTGTGGAAAGAGAGAACGTTATATCGGAGAGCAAAAATTGGTATATTTGAAGGAATAGTAGTTCCAACAATATTATACATTTACAAGGCTTGGGATACAGATAGGATTGTGCAGAGGAGGGTGGATGTGTTGGAAATGAAATGTTTGAGGACACTATATTTTGTGAGGTGGTTTGATCAAGTAGGTAATGAAAAGGTAAGAGAGATGTGTGGTAGCTCTCTCAACCATACTCTTTTTATTACCATGCATCTCTCATACCTTTTCATTACTTACTCGATGTAACCACCTCACACCACATATTGTCCTCAAACATTTAATTTCCAACACATCCACCCTCCTCCGCACAACCCTATCTATAGCCCATGCCACAAAACTACATGACATTGTTAGAACATACCCATTTTTGCTCTCCGAGATAACGTTCCCGCCTTCCACACATTCTTCAACCCTCCTTGAATTTTCACCCCATCCCCCACCCTGTGACTCACTTACACTTCCATGGTTCCATCCGCTGCTGAATCCACTCCCAGATATCTGAAACACTTCACTTCCTCCAGTTTTTCTCCATTCAAACTTACCTCCCAATTGACTTGTCCCTCAACCCTACTGTACCTAATAACCTTGCTCTTATTCACATTTACTCTCAGCTTTCTTCTTTCTCACACTTTACCAAACTCAGTCACCAACTTCAGCAGTTTCTCACCCGAATCAGCCACCAGCGCTGTATCATCAGCGAACAACTGACTCACTTCCTAAGCCCTCTTATCCAGAACAGACTGTATACTTGCCCCTCTCTCCAAAACTCTTGCATTCACCTCCCTTACCACTCAATCCATAAACAAATTAAACAACCTTAGAGACATAACGCACCCCTGCCGCAAACCGACATTCTCTGGGAACCAATCACTTTCCTCTCTTCCTACTTGGTAAAACATTTTCACTGCTTCTTGCAACTTACCTCCCGCACCGTATACTCTTCATACCTTCCACAAAGCATCTCTATCAACCCTATCATATGCCTTCTCCAGATCCATAAATGCTACATAAAAATCCATCTGTTTTCCTAAGTATTTCTCATATGCATTTTTCAAAGCAAACACCTGATCCAACATCCTCTGCCACTTCTGAAACCACACTGCTTTTCTCCAATCTGATGCTCTGTACATGCCTTTACCCTCTCAATCAATACCCTCCCATATAATTTCCCAGGAATACTCAACAAACTTATACCTCTGTAATTTGAACATTCGCCTTTACCCCCTCTACCTTTGTACAATGGGACTATGCATGCATTCTTCCAATTCTCAGCCACTTCACCATGAACCATACATACATTGATTATGAGCATCTGAATGTGCACTTTCTTGGAATATGCAAATCTCAAGCACCTAGGCTCCAACCTGGGACGTTATGCATTTTA
This sequence comes from Panulirus ornatus, assembly GCF_036320965.1. Taxonomy (NCBI): domain Eukaryota; kingdom Metazoa; phylum Arthropoda; class Malacostraca; order Decapoda; family Palinuridae; genus Panulirus; species Panulirus ornatus. The sequence continues at coordinate 2,023,869 of NC_092289.1, read as the reverse complement.
GGCGGGAGCATTACCACCTACTCTTCATAAGGTTTATGTTTCGACCCTGGCTGTTGGAGGTTTGTATGAAAGTCTTGGGAGTAAAGTCAGGGGTTGGTGAAAGGACAAGAGCTAAGGAATGGGTAGCACTAACCCTGAAGCAGGAGTTGTGGCAGTATGTGACAGTGAAAGAAAGTAAATTCTAGATTAATATGTGTAAAACTGAAAGTAGACGGTGAGAGATGGGTGATTATTGGTGCGTATGCACCTGGTTATGAGAAGAAAGGTCATAAGAGGCAAGTGTTTTGGGAGGATCTGAGTGTGTCAACTTTGATGCACGAGAGCTAGTTTTTAGTGATGTTTGATGTAAATGCGATGAGTAATGTGGGAGTTGAGGGTATAATTGGTGTACATGGGACATTCATTGTTGTGACTGGAATGAGTGAAGAGCTTGTGGATTTTTATGCTGAAAAAAGACTGGTGATTGGAAATACCTGGTTTAAAAAGAGAATATATACATAAGTATATGTATGTTACTCGGAGAGATGGTCAAAGGGCATTATTGGATTATGTGTTAATTGTAGGCGTGTAAAAGAGGGACTTTGGATATTAATGTGCTGAGAGAGGCAGCCGGTGGTATGTCTGATCTCTGTCTTGTGGAGGCGAAGGTGAAGATTTACAGAGGTTTTCAAAAAAGAAGAGAGAATGTTTGAGAAAAGAGAGTGGTGAGAGTAAGAGAGCTTTGATAGGAGACTTGTGTGAGGAAGTACCATGGGAGATTGAGTGTAAAATGGGAAAAGGCAAGAGGAGATGAGGTGAGAGGAGTGGGTGAGGAATGGGATATGTTTAGGGAAGCAGTGATGGCGCGTGCAAAAGATGTATATGGCAAGAGAAAGGTGGGAGGTGGGCAGATGAGAAAGGGTTGTGAGTGGTGGGATGAAGAAGTAAAGTTGTTCGTTTAAGAGAAAGAAATGCCTTTAGACGATACTTGCAAGGAAGGAGTGCAAATGACTGGGAGGTGTATAAAAGAAATTAGTAGGAAATCAAGAGAAAAATGCAAGGGTTGAAAAAGAGGGCAAATAAGAGTTGGGATGAGAGAGTATCATTATACTTTAGAGAGGATAAAAAGATTTTTGGAAGGAGGTAAATAACTTGCGTAATACAAGAGAACAAATGGGAAAATGGGTGAAGGGGGCAAGTGGGGAAGTGATAAATGGTAGTGATAAAGTGAATTGGAGTGAGTATTTTGAAGGTTTGTTGAATGTGTTTGATGATAAAGGCAGACATTGGGTGTTTGGTCGGGTTGGTGTGCAGAGGGTCAGGGAAAATGGTTTGGATAAGAGAGAAGAGGTAAAGAAAGCTTTGCAGAAGATGAAATCCGGCAAGGCGGCGGGTTTGGATGGCATTGCAGTATAATTTATTAAGAAAGGTGGTGACAGTGTTGTTGATTGGTTGGTAAGGCTATTTACTGTATGTATGGATCATGGTGAAGTGCCTGAGGATTGGCGAAATGCATGCATAGTGCTACTGTACAAAGGCAAATGGGATAAAGCCGAGTGTTCAAACTACAGAGACATAAGTATGTTGAGCATTCCTGGGAAAATATATGGGAGGGTATTGATTGAGAGTGTGAAGGCATATACAGAGCATCAGATTGTTGAAGAGCAGTATGGTTTCAGAAGTGATAGAGAATGTGTTTATCAGATGTTTGCTTTGAGGAATGCGTGAGAAATACCTAGAAAAAGATGGATTTGTATGTAGCATTTATGGAGCTGGAGAAAGCATATGATACGGTTGATAGAGATCTTTGTGGAAGGTCTTAAGAGTGTATGCTTTGAGAGGTAACTTCCTATAAGTTTTTAGTGAAAGAGAAAAGAGGCGTTTGGACGATACTTGCAAGGACGGAGTGCAAATGGCTGATAGGTATATAAAAGAACGCGGCAGGAAGTCAAAAGAAAAGTGCAAAGGTTGAAAAAGAGGGGAAATGAGAGTTGGGGTGAGGGAGTGCGTAATAAAAGAAAACAAATGGGAACATGGGTGAAGGGAGCAAGTGGGGAATTGATAAGAGGTAGTGATGAAGTGAGATGGAGCTGGAGTGAGTATTTTGAAGGTTTTTTTTTTAATGTGTTTGATGATAGAGTGGCAGATATAGGGTGTTTTGTTCGGGGTGGTGTGCATTGAGAGTGCCCGGAAAAATGATTTGGTTAAGAGGGAGGAGGTGGTGAAAGCTTTGCGGAAGATGAGAGTCGGCAAGGCGGCGGATTTGGATAGGTATTGCAATAGATTTTATGAAGAAAGGATGTGACTATGTTGTTGATTGGTTACTAAGGATATTCAGTGTATGTATAGATCATGGTGAAGTGCCTGAGGATTGGCGAAATGCATGCATACTGCCATTGTATAAAGGCAAAGGGGATGAAGGTGAGTGTTCAAACTACAGAGGTGTAAGTTTGTTGAGTATTCCTGGAAAATTGTATGGGAAGGTATTGATTGAGATTGTGAAGGCATATACAGATCATCAGATTGGTAAGAGCTGTTTGGTTTCAGAATTGGTAGAGGATGTGTAGATCAGGCGTTTTCTTTGAAGAATGTGTGTGAGAAATACTTAGAAAAACATGGATTAGTATGTAGCATTTATGGATCTGGATAATGCACATGATAGGGTTGATAGAGATCTTTGTGGAAGGTCTTAAGAGTATATGGGTTGGGAGGTAACTTGCTAGAAGTTGTAAGTGAAAGAGAAAAGAGAGGCGTTTGGACGATACGTGCAAGGAAGGAGTGCAAATGACGGAGGTGTATAAAAGAACGCGGCAGGAAGTCAAGAGAAAAGTGCAAGGGTTGAAAACGAGGGGAAATGAGAGTTTGGGTGAGGGAGTATCATTAAACTTTACGGAGAATGATAATATGCTTGGAAGGAGGTAGATAACGTGCGTAGTACAAGAGAATAAATGGGAACATGGGTGAAGGGGGGCAAGTGGGGAATTGATAAAGAGGTACTGATGAAGTGAGACTAAGCTAGAGTGAGTATTTTGAAGTTTTTTTTTAATGTGTTTAATGATAGAGTGGCAGTTATAGGGTGTTTTGGTTGGGGTGGTGTCCAGTGAGAGATTCATGAAAAATGGTTTGGTTATGAGAGAAGAGGCAGTGATAGTTTTGCTGGAGATGAAATCCGGCAAGGCGGCGGGTTTGGATGGTATTGTAGTAGATTTTTTAAGAAAGGATGTGACTGTCTTGTTGACAAGTTGGTAAGGATATTTAGTGTCTCTACGGATCATGGTGAAGTGCCTGAGGATTGGCGGAATGCACGCATAGTGCCATTGTATAAAGGGAAATGAGATAAAGGTGAGTGTTTAAACTACAGAGGCATACGTTTGTTGACTATTCTTGGAAAATTGTATGGGAGGGTCTGATTGATAGGATAAGGGCATGTGCAGAGCATCAGATTGTTGAAGAGCAGTGTGGTTTCAGAAAAGGTAGAGGATGTTTGGATTAGTTGTTTGCTTTGAAGAGTATGTGAGAAGTACTTAGAAAAACAGATGGATTTGTATGTAGCGTTTGTGGATCTGGAAAAGGTATATGGCAGGGTTGATAGAGATCTTAGTGAAATATCTTAAGAGTATATGGTTTGGGAGGTAACTTGCTAGAAATTGTTATTGAAAGAGAAACGAGAGGCGTTTGGACGATACTTGCATGTAAGGAGTGTAAATGAATTTGAGGTGTATAAAAGAACGCGCGAAGAAGTCAAGAGAAAAGTGCAAGGGTTGAAAAAGAGGGCAAATGAGAGTTGGGGTGAGGGAGAATAATTAAACTTTATGGAGAACAGAAATATGTTTTTGAAGGAGGTAAATAACGTGCGTAATACAAGATAGCTAATGGGAACATGGGTGAAGGGGGCTAGTGGGGAATTGATAAGAGGTAGTGATGAAGTGAGGAGCTGGAGTGAGTATTTTGAAGATCTTTAATGTGTTTGATGATAGAGTGGCAGATATAAGGTGTTTTGGTCGGGTTGGTGTGCAGTGAGAGGGTTAGGAAAAACGGTTTGGTTAAGAGAGAAGTAGTGAAAGCTTTGCGGAAGACGAAATCCGGCATGGCGGTGGATTTGGATGGTATAGTGTTAGAATTTATTAAGAAAGGATGTGACTATTGTTGATTGGTTGGTAAGGATATTCATTGTATGTATGGATCATGGTGAAGTGCCTGAGGATTGGCGAAGTGCATGTGTGGTCCCGTTGTACAAAGGGAAATGGGGGTAAAGGTGAGTGTTCAAACTACAGAGGCACAAGTTTATTAAGTATTCCTGGAAAATTGTATTTAAGGGTATTGATTGAGATTGTGAAGGCATATACAGAGCATCATATTGGGAAAAGCTGTTTGGTTTCAGAAGTGATAGAGGATGTGTGGATCAGGTGTATTCTTTGAAGAATGTGTGTGAGAATCAGCTTACGAAAAAGATGGATTTGTATGTAGGATCTGTAGAAGGCATACGATAGGGTTGATAGAGATATTTGTAGAATGTCTTGAGAGTATATGGTTTGGAAGGTAATTTACTAGTTGTTGGTGAAAGAAAAAAAGAGAGGCGTTTGGACGATACCTACTAGGAAGGAGTGGAAATGACTGGGAGATGTATAAAAGAACGCTGCAAGAAGTCAAGAGAAAAGTGCAAGGGTTGAAATAGAGGGCAAATGAGAGTTGGGGTGAGGGAGTATCATTAAACTTTAAGAGAAATAAAAAGATGTTTTGGAAGGCGGCAAATAACATGCGTAATACAAGAGAATAAAAAGGGAACATGGGTGAAGTGACAAGTGGGGAATTGATAAAAGGTAGTGATGAAGTGAGACGGAGCTGTAGTGAGTATTTTGAAGTTATTTTGAATGTGTTTGATGATAGAGTGGCAGATATAAGGTGTTTTGGTCGGGATGGTGTGCAGTGATAGGGTTTGATAAATGGCTTGGTTAAGAGAGAAGAGGTAGTGAAAGCTTTGCGGAAGATGAAATCCGGCAAGGCGATGGGTTTGGATGGTATTGCAGTAGAATTCATTAAGAGAGGATGTGACTGTGTTGATTGGTTGGTAAAGATATTCAGTATATGTATGGATCATGGTGAAGTGCCTGAGGATTGCCTGAATGCAAGCGTAGTACCATTATAGAAAGGCAAAGGGAATAAAAGTGAGTGTTCAAACTACGGAAGTATACGTTTGTTGAGTATTTCTGGAAAATTTTATGGTAGGGTATTGATTGAGATTGTGAAGGTATAGATAGGTCATCAGATTGGGAAGAGCTGTTTGGTTTCAAAAGTGGTAGAGGATGCGTGGATCAGGCGTTTTCTTTGAAGAATATGTGTGAGAAATACGTAGAAAAACAGATGGATTTGTATGTAGCATTTATGGACCTGAAGAAGGCATATGATACGGTTGATAGAGATCTTTGTGGAAAGTCTTAAGAGTATATGGGTTGGGAGGTAACTTCTAGAAGTTGTTAGTGAAAGAGAAACGAGAGGCTTTTGGACGATACTTGCAAGTATGACTGGGAAGTGTATAAAAGAACGCGGCAGGAAGTCAAGAGAAAAGTGCAAAGGTTGAAAAAGAGGGAAAAGGAGAGTTTAAATGAGGAAATGCGTAATACAAGAGAACAAATGGGAACATGGGTGAAGGGGGCAAGTGGGGAATTGATAAGAGGTAGTGATGAAGTGAGACGGAGCTAGAGTGAGTATTCAAAATTTTTTTTAATGTGTTTGACGATAGAGTGGCAGATATAGTTTTTTTTTTCGGGGTGGTGTGCAATGAGAGGGCCAGGAAAAATGATTAGGTTAAGAGGGAGGAGGAAGTGAAAGCTTTGCCGAAGATAAAGATCGGCAAGGCGGCGGGTATGGATGGTATTGCAATAGACTTTGCGAAGAAAGGATGTGACTAAGGATATTCAGTGTATGTATAGATCATGGTGAAGTGCCTGAGGATTGGCGAAATGCATGCATACTGCCATTGTATAAAGGCAAAGGGGATGAAGGTAAGTGTTCAAACTACAGAGGTGTAAGTTTGTTGAGTATTCCTGGAAAAGTGTATGGGAGGGTATTGATTAAGATTGTGAAGGCATATATAGATCATCAGATTGGTAAGAGCTGTTTGGTTTCTGAATTGGTAGAGGATGTGTAGATCAGGCGTTTTCTTTGAAGAATGTTTGTGAGAAATACTTAGAAAAACATGGATTAGTATGTAGCATTTATGGATTTGGAGAATGCATATGATAGGGTTGATAGAGATCTTTGTGGAAGGTCTTAAGAGTATATGGGTTGGGGAGTAACTTGCTAGAAGTTGTTAGTGAAAGAGAATAGAGAGGCGTTTGGACGATACGTGCAAGGAAGGAGTGCAAATGACTGGGAGGTGTATAAAAGAACGCGGCAGGAAGTCAAGAGAAAAGTGCAAGGGTTGAAAAAGAGGGGAAATGAGAGTTGGGGTGAGGGAGTATCATTAAACTTTACGAAGAATGATAATATGCTTGGAAGGAGGTAGATAACGTGCGTAGTACAAGAGAATAAATGGGAACATGGGTGAAGGGGGCAAGTGGGGAATTGATAAAGAGGTAGTGATTAAGTGAGACTAAGCTAGAGTGAGTATTTTGAATTTTTTTTTTAATGTGTTTAATGATAGAGTGGCAGTTATAGGGTGTTTTGGTTGGGGTGGTGTGCAGTGAGAGGGTTAGGAAAAATGGTTTGGTTATGAGAGAAAAGGCAGTGATAGTTTTGCTGAAGATGAAATCCGGCAAGGCGGCGGGTTTGGATGGTATTGTAGTAGATTTTTTAAGAAAGGATGTGACTGTGTTGTTGACAAGTTGGTAAGGATATTTAGTGTCTGTATGGATCATGGTGAAGTGCTTGAGGATTGGCGGAATGCACGCATAGCGCCATTGTATAAAGGCAAATTGGATGCAGGTGAGTGTTCAAACTACAGAGGCATAAGTTTATTGAATACTCCTGGGAAATTTATGCAAGGGTCTTGATTGATAGGGTAAGGGCATGTACAGAGCATCAGACTGTTGAAGAGCAGTGTGGTTTCAGAAAAGGTGGAGGATGTTTGGATTAGTTGTTTGCTTTGAAGAATGTGTGAGAAGTACTTAGAAAAACAGATGGATTTGTATGTAGTATTTATGGATCTGGAGAAGGTATATGGTGGGGTTGATAGAGATCTTGGTGAAAGATCTTAAGAGTATATGGTTTGGGAGGTAACTTGCTAGAAGTTGTTACTGAAAGAGAAACGAGAGGCGTTTGGACGATACTTGCATGTAAGGAGTGTAAATGAATTTGAGGTGTATAAAAGAACGCAGGAAGAAGTCAAGAGAAAAGTGCAAGGGTTGAAAAAGAGGGCAAATGAGAGTTGGGGTGAGGGAGAATAAATAAACTTTATGGAGAATAGAAATATGTTTTTGAAGGAAGTAAATAACGTGCGTAATACAAGATAGCTAATGGGAACATGGGTGAAGGTGGCTAGTGGGGAATTGATAAGAGGTAGTGATGAAGTGAGAAGGAGCTGGAGTGAGTATTTTGAAGATTTTTAATGTATTTGATGATAGAGTGGCAGATATAAGGTGTTTTGGTCGGGTTGGTGTGCAGTGAGAGGGTTAGGAAAAATGGTTTGGTTAAGAGAGAAGTAGTGAAAGCTTTGCGGAAGGGGAAATCCGGCATGGCGGTGGATTTGGATGGTATAGTGTTAGAATTTATTAAGAAAGGATGTGACTATTGTTGATTGGTTGGTAAGGATATTCATTGTATGTATGGATCATGGTGAAGCGCCTGAGGATTGGCGAAGTGCATGTGTGGTCCCGTTGTACAAAGGGAAATGGGATAAAGGTGAGTGTTCAAACTACAGAGGCATAAGTTTATTGAGTATTCCTGGAAAATTGTATTTAAGGGTATTGATTGAGATTGTGAAGGCATATACAGAGCATCATATCGGGAAAAGCTGTTTGGTTTCAGAAGTTGTAGAGGATATGTGGTCAGGCATGTTTTTTGAAAAATGTATGTAAGAATTACTTAGGAAAAAGATGGATTTGTATGTAGCATGTATTGATCTGTAGAAGGCATACGATAGGGTTGATAGAGATATTTGTGGAATGTCTTAAGAGTATATGGTTTGGAAGGTAATTTACTAGAAGTTGTTGGTGAAAGATAAGAGAGAGGCATCTGGACGATACCTCCTAGGAAGGAATGCAAATGACTGGGAGGTGTATGAAAGAACGCTGCAAGAATTCAAGAGAAAAGTGCAAGGGTTGAAATAGAGGGCAAATAAGAGTTGGGTTGAGGGAGTATCGTTAAACTTTAAAAAAGATGAAAAGATGTTTTGGAAGGCGGTATATAACGTGCGTAATACTAGAGAACAAAAGGGAACATGGGTGAAGGGGGCATGTGGGAATTGATAAGAGGTAGTGATGAAGTGAGACGGAGCTGGAGTGAGAAGTTTGAAGTTTTTTGAAAATTTATTTGATGATAGAGTGACAGATATAGGGTATTTTGGTCGGGGTGGTGTGCAGTAAGAGGGTTAGGAAAGTGGGTTTGGTTAAGAAAGAAGAGGTAGTGAAAGCTTTGCGGAAGATGAAATCCGGCATGGCGGCGGGTTTGGATGGTATTGCAGTAGAATCCATTGAGAAAGGATGTGACTGTGTTGTTGATTGGTTGGTAAGGATATTCAGTGTATGTATGGATCATGTTGAAGTGTCTGAGGATTGGCGGAATGCATGCATAGTGCCATTTTGCAAAGGCAAATGGGATAAAGGTGAATGTTTAAACCACAGAGGCATAAGTTCGTTGAATATTCCTGGAAAATTGCATGTGAGGGTATTAATTGAGAATGTGAAGGCAAATACTGAGCATCAGGTTGGGAAGAGCTGTTTGGTTTCGGACGTGGTAGAGGATATGTGGATTGGGCGTTTTCTTTGAAGAATATGTGTGAGAAACATTTAGAAAAATAGATGGATTTGTATGTAGTATTAATGGATCTGGAGAAGGCATATGATAGGGTTGATAAGGATGCTTTGTAAGAGTATATGGTGTGGGAGGTAAGCTGCTAGATGCAAAGTTTTTATCAAGGTTGTAAGGCATGTGTACGAGTAGGAAGAGAGGAGAGTGATTGGTTCCCAGTGAAGGTCGGTCTGCGGCAAGGGTGTGTGATGTCCCCATATGGATGGGGTGGTTAGGGAGATAAAGAGTTTTGGATAGAGGGGAGACTATGCATTCTGTTGGGAATTGAGAGGGCCATGGAAGTGAGTCAGTTGTTGTTTGCCGTAGATACAGCTCTGGTGGCTGATTCGAGTGAGAAACTGAAGAAGCTGGTGACAAGTTTTGAAAAGTTTGTGAGAAGAGAAAGTTCAGAGTAAATGCGGATAAGAGAAAGATTTATTAGGTTTAGTAGGATTGAGGGACAACTTGATTAGGAAGTAAGTTTGAATGGAGAAAAATTGTAGGAAGTGAAGTGTTTTAGATATCTTAGGAGAGAATGAAACCATGAAAGGGGGTGGGGGCGAAAGTTTTGGAAACGATGAGGAATGTGTGGAAAGCGAGAACTTTATCTTGGAGATCAACAATGAGTATGTTTGAAGGAATAGTAGTTCCAACAACATTATATGGTTGCGAAGCATGGGCTATAGATAGGGTTGTGCGGATGAGGGTTGATGTTTTGGAAATGAAATGTTTGAGGACAGTGCGTGGTGTGAGGTGGATTGATTGAATAAGTAATTGAAGGGTAAAAGAGATGTGTGGAAATAAACAGTATGGATGAGAGAGCAGAAGAGGGTCCATTCAAATGGTTTGGACATATTGAGAGAATGAGTGAGGAAAGATTGACAAAGAGGATATATGTTTCAGAGTTGGAGAGAACAAGGGGAAGCGGGAGAGCAAAATGGCGGTGGATGGATGGAGTGAAAAAGATTTTGAGCGATTGGGTCTGAACATACAGGAGGGTGAGAGGCGTGCAAGAAATAGAGTGAATTGGAACGATGTGGTATACCGGGGTCGATGTGTTGTCAATGGACTGAACCAGGGCATGTGAAACGTCTGAGAAAAGAATGGAAAGTTCTGTGGGGCCTGGATGTGATAAGGAGCTGTGGTTTCGGTGCATTACACATGACAGCCTGAGACTGAGTGTGTGAAGGAATATGACCTTTTTTGTCTATTTTCCTAGCACTGCGTTGTTGAAGTAGGGCTAGCGCCAGAAATGGATGAAAGCAAGCAAGTATGAATATGTACGTGTGTATATATGTATATGTTATGTATTTCTGCGTTTATCTCTCTCTCTCTCTCTCTCTCTCTCTCTCTCTCTCTCTCTCTCTCTCTCTCTCTCTCTCTCTCTCTCTCTCTCTCTCTCTCTCTCTCTCTCTCTATGTGTGTGTGTGTGTGTGTGTATGAAAGGATGACCAATTCTTTGCCTGTTTCCTGTCGCTCCGTCGTTGACGGGTGAATCAGTGATCAAGTACGATAATGAAAAATATCAATGATAATGATATATATATATATTTATTATTTATTTATTTTGCTTTGTCGCTGTCTCCCGCGTTAGCGAGGTAGCGCAAGGAAACAGACGAAAGAATTGCCCAACCCACCCACATACACATGTATATACATACACGTCCACACACGCAAATATACATACATATCTCAATGTACACATATATATACACACACAGACATATACATGTACATAATTCATACTGTCTGCCTTTATTTATTCCCATCACCACCTCGCCACACATGGAATAACATCCCCCTCCCCCCTCATGTGTGCGAGGTAGCGCTAGGAAAAGACAACAAAGGCCCCATTCATTCACACTCAGTCTCTAGCTGTCATGTAATAATGCACCGAAACCACAGCTCCCTTTCCACATCCAGGCCCCACAGAACTTTCCATGGTTTACCCCAGACACTTCACATGCCCTGGTTCAATCCATTGACAGCACGTCAACCCCGGTATACCACATCGTTCCAATTCACTCTATTCCTTGCACTCCTTTCGCCCTCCTGCATGTTCAGGCCCCGATCACTCAAAATCTTTTTCACTCCATCTTTCCACCTCCAATTTGGTCTCCCACTTCTCGTTCCCTCCACCTCTGACACATATATCCTCTTGGTCAATCTTTCCTCACTCATTCTCTCCATGTGACCAAACCATTTCAAAACACCCTCTTCTGCTCTCTCAACCACACTCTTTTTATTTCCACACATCTCTCTTACCCTTACATTACTTACTCGATCAAACCACCTCACACCACATATTGTCCTCAAACATCTCATTTCCGGCACATCCACCCTCCTCCGCACAACTCTATCCATAGGCCATGCCTCGCAACCATACAACATTGTTGGAACCACTATTCCTTCAAACATACCCATTTTTGCTTTCCGAGATAATGTTCTCGACTTCCAAACATTCTTCAAGGCTCCCAGAATTTTCGCCCCCTCCCCCACCCTATGATTCACTTCCGCTTCCATGGTTCCATCCGCTGCCAAATCCACTCCCAGATATCAAAAGCACTTCAGTTCCTCCAGTTTTTCTCCATTCAAACTTATCTCTCAATTGACTTGACCCTCAACCCTACTGTACCTAATAACCTTGCTCTTATTCACATTTACTCTTAACTTTCTTCTTTCACACACTTTACCAAACTCAGTCACCAGCTTCTGCAGTTTCTCACCAGAATCAGCCACCAGCGCTGTATCATCAGCGAACAACAACTACCTCACTTCCCAAGCTCTCTCATCCACAACAGACTTCATACTTGCCCCTCTTTCCAAAACTCTTGCATTCACCTCCCTAACAACCCCACCCATAAACAAATTAAATAACCATGGAGACATCACACACCCCTGCCGCAAACCGACATTCACTGAGAACCAATCACTTTCCTCTCTTCCTACACGTGCATATGCCTTACATCCTCGATAAAAACTTTTCACTGCTTCTAACAACTTGCCTCCCACACCATATATTCTTAATACCTTCCACAGAGCATCTCTATCAACTCTCTCATATGCCTTCTCCAGATCCATAAATGCCACATACAAATCCATTTGCTTTTCTAAGTATTTCTCACATACATTCTTCAAAGCAAACACCTGATCCACACATCCTCTACCACTTCTGAAACCACACTGCTCTTCCCCAATCTGATGCTCTGTACATGCTTTCACCCTCTCAATCAATACCCTCCCATATAATTTACCAGGAATACTTAACAAACTTATACCTCTGTAATTTGAGCACTCACTCTTATCCCCTTTGCCTTTATACAATGGCACTATGCAAGCATTCCGCCAATCCTCAGACACCTCACCATGAATCATACATACATTAAATAACCTTTTTTTTTTTTGCCGCTGTCTCCCGCGTTTGCGAGGTAGCGCAAGGAAACAGACGAAAGAAATGGCTCAACCCACCCCCATACACATGTATATACACACGTCCACACACGCAAATATACATACCTACACAGCTTTCCATGGTTTACCCCAGACGCTTCACATGCCTTGATTCAATCCACTGACAGCACGTCAACCCTGGTATACCACATCGCTCCAATTCACTCTATTCCTTGCCCTCCTTTCACCCTCCTGCATGTTCAGGCCCCGATCACACAAAATCTTTTTCACTCCATCTTTCCACCTCCAATTTGGTCTCCCTCTTCTCCTCGTTCCCTCCACCTCCGACACATATATTCTCTTGGTCAATCTTTCCTCACTCATTCTCTCCATGTGCCCGAACCATTTCAAAACACCCTCTTCTGCTCTCTCAACCACGCTCTTTTTATTTCCTCTTACCCTTACGTTACTTACTCGATCAAACCACCTCACACCACATATTGTCCTCAAACATCTCATTTCCAGCACATCCATCCTCCTGCGCACAACTCCATCCATAGCCCACGTCTCGCAACCATACAACATTGTTGGAACCACTATTCCTTCAAACATACCCATTTTTGCTTTCCGAGATAATGTTCTCGACTTCCACACATTCTTCAAGGCTCCCAGAATTTTCGCCCCCTCCCCCACCCTATGATCCACTTCCGCTTCCATGGTTCCATCCGCTGCCAGATCCACTCCCAGATATCTAAAACACTTCACTTCCTCCAGTTTTTCTCCATTCAAACTCACCTCCCAATTGACTTGACCCTCAACCCTACTGTACCTAATAACCTTGCTCTTATTCACATTTACTCTTAACTTTCTTCTTTCACACACTTTACCAAACTCAGTCACCAGCTTCTGCAGTTTCTCACATGAATCAGCCACCAGCGCTGTATCATCAGCGAACAACAACTGACTCACTTCCCAAGCTCTCTCATCCCCAACAGACTTCATACTTGCCCCTCTTTCCAAAACTCTTGCATTCACCTCCCTAACAACCCCATCCATAAACAAATTAAACAACCATGGAGACATCACACACCCCTGCCGCAAACCTACATTCACTGAGAACCAATCACTTTCCTCTCTTCCTACACGTACACATGCCTTACATCCTCGATAAAAACTTTTCACTGCTTCTAACAACTTGCCTCCCACACCATATATTCTTAATACCTTCCACAGAGCATCTCTATCAACTCTATCATATGCCTTCTCCAGATCCATAAATGCTACATACAAATCCATTTGCTTTTCTAAGTATTTCTCACATACATTCTTCAAAGCAAACACCTGATCCACACATCCTCTACCACTTCTGAAACCACACTGCTCTTCCCCAATCTGATGCTCTGTACATGCCTTCACCCTCTCAATCAATATCCTCCCATATAATTTACCAGGAATACTCAACAAACTTATACCTCTGTAATTTGAGCACTCACTCTTATCCCCTTTGCCTTTGTACAGTGGCACTATGCACGCATTCCGCCAATCCTCAGGCACCTCACCATGAGTCATACATACATTAAATAACCTTACCAACCAGTCAACAATACAGTCACCCCCTTTTTTAATAAATTCCACTGCAATACCATCCAAACCTGCTGCCTTGCCGGCTTTCATCTTCCGCAAAGCTTTTACTACCTCTTCTCTGTTTACCAAATCATCTTCCCTAACCCTCTCACTTTGCACACCACCTCGACCAAAACACCCTATATCTGCCACTCTATCATCAAACACATTCAACAAACCTTCAAAATACTCACTCCATCTCCTTCTCACATCACCACTACTTGTTATCACCTCCCCATTTGCGCCCTTCACTGAAGTTCCCATTTGCTCCCTTGTCTTACGCACTTTATTTACCTCCTTCCAGAACATCTTTTTATTCTCCCTAAAATTTAATGATACTCTCTCACCCCAACTCTCATTTGCCCTTTTTTTCACCTCTTGCACCTTTCTCTTGACCTCCTGTCTCTTTCTTTTATACATCTCCCACTCAATTTCATTTTTTCCCTGCAAAAATCGTCCAAATGCCTCTCTCTTCTCTTTCACTAATACTCTTACTTCTTCATCCCACCACTCACTACCCTTTCTAATCAACCCACCTCCCACTCTTCTCATGCCACAAGCATCTTTTGCGCAATCCATCACTGATTCCCTAAATACATCCCATTCCTCCCCCACTCCCCTTACTTCCATTGTTCTCACCTTTTTCCATTCTGTACTCAGTCTCTCCTGGTACTTCCTCACACAAGTCTCCTTCCCAAGCTCACTTACTCTCACCACCCTCTTCACCCCAACATTCACTCTTCTTTTCTGAAAACCCATACAAATCTTCACCTTAGCCTCCACAAGATAATGATCAGACATCCCTCCAGTTGCACCTCTCAGCATATTAACATCCAAAAGTCTCTCTTTCGCGCGCCTGTCAATTAACACGTAATCCAATAACGCTCTCTGGCCATCTCTCCTACTTACATAAGTATACTTATGTATATCTCGCTATTTAAACCAGGTATTCCCAATCATCAGTCCTTTTTCAGCACATAAATCTACAAGCTCTTCACCATTTCCATTTACAACACTGAACACCCCATGTATACCAATTATTCCCTCAACTGCCACATTACTCACCTTTGCATCAAATCACCCATCACTATAACCCGGTCTCGTGCATCAAAACCACTAACACACTCATTCAGCTGCTCCCAAAACACTTGCCTCTCATGATCTTTCTTCTCATGCCCAGGTGCATATGCACCAATAATCACCCATCTCTCTCCATCAACTTTCAGTTTTACCCATATTAATCGAGAATTTACTTTCGTACATTCTATCACATACTCCCACAACTCCTGTTTCAGGAGTATTGCTACTCCTTCCCTTGCTCTTGTCTTCTCACTAACCCCTGACTTTACTCCCAAGACATTCCCAAACCACTCTTCCCCTTTACCCTTGAGCTTCGTTTCACTCAGAGCCAAAACATCCAGGTTCCTTTCCTCAAACATACTACCTATCTCTCCTTTTTTCACATCTTGGCTACATCCACACACATTTAGGCACCCCAATCTGAGCCTTCGAGGAGGATGAGCACTCCCCGCGTGACTCCTTCTTCTGTTTCCCATTTTAGAAAGTTAAAAAAATAACCTATATATATATATATATATATATATATATATATATATATATATATATATATATGATTACGTGTTAACTGATAGGCGCGTGAAAGAGAGACTTTTTGGATGTTAATGTGCTGAGAGTGCTACTGGAGGGATGTCTGATCATTATCTTGTGGAGGCGAAAGTGAAGATTTGTAGAGATTTTCAGACAAGAAGAATGTTTGGGTGAAGATAGTGGTTAGGGTTAGTGAACTTGGGAAGGAGACTTGTGTGAGGAAGTACCAGGAGAGACTGAGTGCAGAATGGAAAAAGGTGAGAGCAAAGGACGTAAAGGGAGTGGGGGAGGAATGGGATGTATTTAGGGAAGCAGTGATGGCTTGCGCAAAAGGTGCTTGTGGCATGAGAAGCGTGGGAGGTGCGCAGATTAGAAAGGGTAGTGAGTGGTGGGATGAAGAAGTAAGATTATTAGTGAAAGAGAAGAGAGAGGCATTTGGACGAGTTTTGCAGGGAAATAGTACAAATGACTGGGAGATGTATAAAAGAATGAGACAGGAGGTCAAGAGAAAGGTGCAAAAGGTGAAAAAGAGGGCAAATGAGAGTTGAGGTGAGAGTATCATTAAATTTTAGGGAGGATAAAAAGATGTTTTGGAAGGAGGTAAATAAAGTGCGTAAGACAAGGGAACAAATGGGGACATCGGTAAAGGGGGCTAATGGAGAGGTGATAACAAGCAGTGGTGATGTGAGGAGGAGTTAGTATTTTGTAGGTTTGTTGAATGTGTTAGATGATAGAGTGGCAGATAAGGGTGTTTTGGTTGAGGCGGTGTGCGAAGTGAGAGGGTTAGGGATGAATGATTTGGTAAACAGACAAGAGGTAGTGAAAGCTTTGCGGAAGATGAAAACCGGCAAGGCGGCGGGTTTGGTTGGTATTGCAGTGGTATTTATTAAAAAAGGGGGTGACTGTGTTGTTGATTGGTTGGTAAAGATATTTAATGTATGTATGACTCACGGTGAGGTGCCTGAGGATTGCCGGAGTGCATGCATATTGCCCTTGTACGAAGGCAAAGGGGATAAAGGTTAGAGCTCAAATTACAGAGGTATAAGTTTGTTGAGTATTCCTGGTAAATTATATGGGAGGGTATTGAGTGAGAGGGTGAAAACATGTACAGAGCGTCAGATTGGGGAAGAGCAGTGTGGTTTCAGGAGTGGTAGAGGATGTGTGGATCAGGTGTTTGCTTTGAAGATTGTATGTGAGAAATACTTAGAAAAACAAATGGATTTGTATGTAGCATTTATAGATCTAGAGAAGGCATATGGTAAGAGTTGATAGAGATGCTCTGTGTAAGGTATTAAGAATATATGATGTGGGAGGCAAGTTGCTAGAAGCATTGAAAACTTTTTAACGAGGATGTGAGGCATGTGTACGAGTAGGAAGAGAGGAAAGTGATTGGCTCTCAGTGAATGTCGGTTTGCGGCAGGGGTGCGTGATATCTCCATGGTTGTTTAATTTGTTTATGGATGGGGTTGTTAGGGAGGTGAATGCAAGAGCTTCGGAGAGAGGGGCAAGCATGCAGTCTGTTGTGGATGAGAGGGCTTGGGAAGTGTCAGTCGTTCGCTGATGATACAACGCTGGTGGCTGATTGGAGTGAGAAACTGCAGAAGCTGTTGACTGAGTTTGGTAGTGTGTGAAAGAAGAAAGCTAAGAGTAAATGTGAATAAGAGCAAGGTTATTAGGTACAGTAGGGTTGAGGGACAAGTCAATTGGGAGGTAAGTTTGAATGGAGAAAAACTGGAGGAACTGAAGTGTTTTTGATATCTAGGAGTGGATTTGGCAGCGGATGGAACCATGGAAGCGGAAGTGAGTCTCAGGGTGGGGGAGGGGGCGAAAGTTCTGGGAGCTTTGAAAAATGTGTGGAAGTCGAGAACATTATCTCGGAAAGCAAAAATGGGTATGTTTGAAGGAATAGTGGTTCCAACAATGTTATATGGTTGCGAGGCGTGGGCTATGGATAGAGTTGTGCGCAGGAGGATGGATGTGCTGGAAATGAGATGTTTGAGGACAATGTGTGGTGTGAGATGGTTTGATCGAGTAAGTTATAATAGGGAATATCCTCACCTGACCCTTTCTCTGTTCCTTCTTTTGGAAAATTAAAAAAAAATAATGAGAGGGGAGGATTTCCAGCCCCCCGCTCCCTCCCCTTTTAGTCGCCTTCTACGACACGCAGGGAATACGTGGGAAGTACTCTTTCTCCCCTATCCCCAGGGATATATATATATATATATATATATATATATATATATATATATATATATATATATATATATATATATATATATATATATCAAGCGCTTGACATACTGTCTGTTCGGACCAGTAATATATGAGCAACGCCACCCAGTCGTATAATTTCGCAAACTCACTGTGTTAAAGGCAGCGGAGGTATTATGTTTACAGCGACATGATTTCCCCTCCCGTGTTGATGCATTTTGCGGGCTCACTTGACGTGATTGCACTCGCAACAATGATGACGGACATGCGCATGAAATATGAGCTCAGGTTTCGCGCCATTTCGACTCTGGCGCAACCCTTCGCGTGGCCGTTTGTTTTTGGGCGAGCCTCATAACGGGTATATATATGACGGCGTGGAAAGCGGCTAGATGAATGATGTTGCGTGGGCCGAGGCGGGCGAGGTGTAATGAGTTTACGGGGAGAATTGGCGGGCTGCAAGACAACAGGGCCCGGAGATGAAGCACGACGGGAATAATGGCCAGACGGCTACGATAGATGGGGAATCAATGTTGGGGAGGGAGAGGCAGGCGGGCGGGCGCGCGGGCCGATACAACGCATCAGCGAGGTGAGGTAGGCGCTGTAGGGCAGCTAGGCTCCCAGGGTGGACCGGGCGTGGGAATTAGGATATGTGGGTAACGCTTGCCTGTGTAGGGTGCGTGACTGGGTGGATAAGTTCGGGATTGGGTCATTGGGTAACACCATGCTGGGGGATTGAAACGGTGTCGGTGATTGGATGGGTTTTCGATCGTATGGTAATACATGGGAAGGGGATTTGTTTTCCCAGTGGGATGGTGTAGTGGATGAATAGGCTGCGTCACTGGATAGGTAGTGTGGGTGATTGGATTGGTTTGAGGAGTCAGTATGAATGACTGGTAATTGGTTGATTTCAGTGTGTGAGTGTGAGGATAGCCTGCGTAGTGAAGATTTGTATATATATAGTCATTAAAGAGGAAACGGATGATTTAAACTGAAGGTTAGCTATGTATAACTCGTGAGTAGTTAACTAGGCTATTCTTTCAGGTAGGGGCGACGTACATACATCGCTGCCTATCGATAACATATCTCGCAGTGTTTGTATCGGAATTTTCTGTTCTTTTCTCTTTAAGTTTTACCTCCGACATTTACTTTAAAAAAAAAAGTCTCCAGTGCTGATGCACTTTCCTGTAGCTCTCTGAAACATTTCTGTCGTATTTGTATACAAGATGTCTTTTGTCTGAGGTGTTGCAGTAGGATGGTTGTTGCGGTGTTTCATACGTGGTTATCCAGACCCTCAGCCTTGATCCAGCAACACTTGATAACGTAGCACGGATGACAGCGGTTTACGTAAACCTGAACTGGTATTCGAACCCAGCATGGGGCTCCGGCAGCTTCCAGGCTTCATTCCGCGCGGGAGCAGAGTATGGTGGGGTCCTCATGGGCAGAAGGGACCGCTGTGATACAGCCTCGTAGTCAACTTCGCGCTTGCAGTGTTAGTATTTGAAGGTGGAGTCCTTTAATGCTAAGCGAATTATATATATATATATATATATATATATATATATATATATATATATATATATATATATATATATATATTGCAAAGGATGACAATTTTCCGCGTGATTCCTGTGAGTCCACGGGGAAAATGAAACACGATTAGTTCCCAGGTGCACTTTCGTGTAATGATCACATCATCAGGGGAGACACAAGAGAGAAATATAAGTCAGTTGATATACCATCGTCTCTTCGATGTATATCAACTGACTTATATTTCTCTCTTGTGTCTCCCCTGATGATGTGAGTATTACACGAAAGCGCACTTGGGAACTTATCGTGTTTCATTTTCCCCGTGGACTCATAGGAGGGAACGAGAAGTGGGAGACCAAAGTGGAGGTGGAAAGATGGAGTGAAAAAGATTCTGAGCGATCGGGGCCTGAACATGCAGGAGGGTGAAAGGCGTGCAAGGAACAGAGTGAATTGGAACGATGTGGTATACCGGGGTCGACGTGCTGTCAATGGACTGAACCAGGGCATGCGAAACGTTTAGGGTAAACCATGGAGAGGTCTGTGGGGTCTGGATGTGGATAGGGACAAGAATAAACCTTACGACTACATACTATTCGGAAACCCTCTAACTAAAGTAAATGAATAAAAGGACCTTGGAGTTGTCATTTGCAACAATTTGAAGTACATTAAACAGTGTCAAGCAAGGACCTTGGAGTTGTCATTTGCAACAATTTGAAGTACATTAAACAGTGTCACGCAGCAATTGAAAAAGGTAACCAAATGTTAGGTTTCATAGCCAGGAACATAGATTGCAAGACACCAGAAGCAATTCCCACACTATGATTCTCTAGTAAGACTACACCTTGAATATACAGTCCAGTTTTGGTCCCTAAACTTTAAAAAAGACGAGGGAAAATGAGAGCAAGTACAGAGACGCGCGACAAAATTGATCCCATCCTTTAGAAACCTGGCATACGAAAAGAGGCTGAAATGATTGCATCTCTTCTCCCTTAAGAAACGTAGACTTCGCGGCGACTTCAAAATTCTGGACTAGTTCGATAAAGTAAACCACGAGCATCTTTTCGAAATACAAGAAAATACGGTGGATAGGACAAATGGAATAAAACTTAAAGCCAAAAGATGTAGTACGGACATGGGAAAAAGCTTCTTTTCCTATAGGAGGTGTTAATCGCTGGAATAAGTTACCGTCAGACGTAGTGAATGCTAAAATTATAAATACCTTCATAAGTCGTTTAGGCAAATATGAATTCAGGTATAAAATCGCTAGAAATAAACGTGTAAACGACTGCGTTAACGGCGACACCAGAAGGCTAATGTGCAGCAGCGGGGAGTCGATGATAGCTTAAAAAGGTACTGAACGGAATTACATTTTTTGTCGTTGAATTTTTTTTTTCTTTCCAGACAACCCAGTCGTGGGCTAATCAGGCCTTCTGTCGTCTGTCTTTCTGTGTAGTGTATTGTAAATTACTACAACTTTATTTTTTTTTTTTTTTTTTTTTTTTTTTTTTTCTGCCGCTGTCTCCCGCGTTTGCGAGGTAGCGCAAGGAAACAGACGAAAGAAATGGCCCAACCCACCCCCATACACATGTATATACATACGTCCACACACGCAAATATACATACCTACACAGCTTTCCATGGTTTACCCCAGACGCTTCACATGCCTTGATTCAATCCACTGACAGCACGTCAACACCGGTATACCACATCGCTCCAATTCACTCTATTCCTTGCCCTCCTTTCACCCTCCTGCATGTTCAGGCCCCGATCACACAAAATCTTTTTCACTCCATCTTTCCACCTCCAATTTGGTCTCCCTCTTCTCCTCGTTCCCTCCACCTCCGACACATATATCCTCTTGGTCAATCTTTCCTCACTCATTCTCTCCATGTGCCCAAACCATTTCAAAACACCCTCTTCTGCTCTCTCAACCACGCTCTTTTTATTTCCACACATCTCTCTTACCCTTACGTTACTTACTCGATCAAACCACCTCACACCACACATTGTCCTCAAACATCTCATTTCCAGCACATCCATCCTCCTGCGCACAACTCTATCCATAGCCCACGCCTCGCAACCATACAACATTGTTGGAACAACTATTCCTTCAAACATACCCATTTTTGCTTTCCGAGATGATGTTCTCGACTTCCACACATTCTTCAAGGCCCCCAGAATTTTCGCCCCCTCCCCCACCCTATGATCCACTTCTGCTTCCATGGTTCCATCCGCTGCCAGATCCACTCCCAGATATCTAAAACACTTCACTTCCTCCAATTTTTCTCCATTCAAACTCACCTCCCAATTGACTTGACCCTCAACCCTACTGTACCTAATAACCTTGCTCTTATTCACATTTACTCTTAACTTTCTTCTTTCACACACTTTATATCGTAGAATATTGTAGATTTAATACAACTACATATCTTGTAACCTGTCATGTTAATCACCCGGTTGTATGAGTATACGTATATATTTTTTTAAAAGTTGGCATCCATAGGTATGTAATTTTCCGTGTTCGTTCTTGGTGATGACGTGTTCGAATGCGTTGGAAGTAACTTCCGAAAACAATCAATCATCTGGAGGGAGTTTTGCATATATTTTGTTTTCTTCACATTCCGTATCCGAGTTCAGTAATCACAGTTTACAGTTTGATGATGATTGGAATTACGGAAGATATACGTCACATGACAAAGTCAGAAGTTTTCCCAGGAAAGGTTTTGGACCGGGACAAAGTGGCGGCAGCGTCAGAAATGCTTTGTGATGGTCAACACAACAGATCGTTCGTCGTATTTAGTCAACGTGTTAATGTAATTCTCGAGTTAATGTAATTTGCTTTTTCAAAGGATTACTTTGCTGTGCCTGAACCTAGGGACTGGTTGTTGTTATGATAACGTAATTAATGTAATTAGTTATCAGGTTTGTCGGAAAGGCCACTGAAGGTAATCGGTCCAAAGTTACAAATTTGAGGAGTGTAATGACTTTGGCATGTAACGAAAATTCCTTTCGAGGGTAAGTGCAGGAATTATACAATGATTTACGTAACTACACGCAAGATATAGCGAGTATAAAGCCGTGTGGAATATTGATTCTGTGTTGGATACAATTTAGTGTACGAATATATGATGTTACTCATATTGATGATAATTTTCAGTGAGTAATGTATTACCGCAATTGATTACGTAAATAGTAGTATAGGTCGCATTGAGCATGATAGATCCAGTTATGAAATATGAAGACTAAATTGGGTCATATGTAAGTACCTAATAAGATTGTGTTGTTATATGTAGTATTCACCAATTACGCTACACAATATGTTTAGCCTTGGTTCTGTTCCCGGAACTGATCGTAGACTTCAAGACTGTGGTACGACCTTGAGCTACGATTGCATGCATGTCTGAGTGGTCATCGTACGTCGTGCTCAGGTGGGGTCGTCTTCGTCGCATGGTCGTGCTTAGGGAGGGGGGGGGGGGGTTCACTTGTTTTACCAGACATAGTAAATGTGTGCATTTCATGCAGGCGAGTTTCAAGATTGCATATTGTGAGGACAATGTTTATACACGGGGTCGCTGGCCAAGCTGGTTCAGGCCCTGAAAATGATTAATGTGTGTGTGTGTGTGTGTGTGTGTGTGTGTGTGTGATTTGGGGGAGGGGGTAACCAGAAGTATGTCACTTGCAGAGAGTTATTATTATTATTATTATTATTATTATTATTATTATTATTATTAATTATATTTATTATTATTATTGTAAAAGTTAACAAGTTAAAGAAATTACGTCCACTTCCTCCTGTTAATGTGTCTGTGTTAATGCGCATAGTGTTATGTCTTTCCATTTTTTCTCTTCGTTTGTAAATATTTTTCAACTGGCTTTGCTCCGTAGTCGTATATGTCGCAATGTTTGGTAGGCCTTTTGAGTTGAGGTTCTGGCCGAGGTTAAGTAGTAGGTGTAGAGGGTGGGCCCATGTGTGGTGGGTGTAGAGGATGGGCCAACGTTTGGTGGGTGTCGAGGGTAGGCCTACGTATGGTGGGTGTAGAGGGTGGGCCCACGTGTGATGGTGTCGAGGTTGGGCCCACATGTGGTGGGTGTCGAGAATAGGCCTACGTGTGGAGAGTGTAGAGGGTAGGCCTACGTATGGTGGGGGTAGAGGGTGGGCCCACGTGTGATGGTGTCGAGGTTGGGCCCACATGTGGTGGGTGTCGAGGATGGGCCTACGTGTGGTGGGTCTAGAGGGTAGGCCTACGTGTGGTGGGTGTAGAGGGTAGGCCTACGTGTGGTGGGTGTAGAGGGTGGGCCCACATGTGATGGTGTCGAGGTTGGGCCCACATGTGGTGGGTGTCGAGGATAGGCCTCCGTGTGGAGAGTGTAGAGGGTAGGCCCACACATATGGTTGGTGTAGAGCCCCCCCTCAAAGTAGGAGGCAAGTTGTCATCATAGACACATATTGCCTCCCCGTCGGTCAGTTCAGGTCACTAGTGTATGTACCCAGGATTCGCTTGTCCTTTGATGTTTATCATTATGATTATTTATCATTTATCTTGATGTTGTGTGATAGTTTTGTGTACATTACAAGTGGGATCACCAGCTACTGGTGGTTGGTTGTTTGGGAAGACGATTGTTACGTGAGGCGTCGATCGTTTGGTTCTGACGCCATTACTTCAGTGCTCAGGAAACAATAGTTCGTGAAGAACTTTGAATATGAATTAACGTTGTAGACCCCCCCCCCCCCCCGAGTGGTGGTGGGTCACTCTGCAGTGAAGAACCTGAGTGTGTAGTGATGAAGACCATTCACATTAGGTAGTGAAGAATCGTTAATGAATGAATGAAGACCATTCACATTACATTTTCTTTAATGGTTTGATGAAGGCCAGTCAGAGTTACTGACATAATTAAACCCGTAATATATGTACGAGTTTGTCTTCTATGTACGCCATGGTCTATATGTAGCTCCAGGTTCATGATTAACTGGGGTGATTCAGCTTCTTGAAGAAAATGGACAGCCTGTCCTTCTTTTGAAGAAAATGGGTAGGCTGTCCTACGCCATTAATTAACACACTTTCGAATACGTCACAGTGACGTCATTGACGAGCATCTCTCTCTCTCTCTCTCTCTCTCTCTCTCTTCTCTCTCTCTCTCTCTCTCTCTCTCTCTCTCTCTCTCTCTATATATATATATATATATATATATATATATATATATATCCTTATTCATCGTACGCTTCTCTGCCTCTATACTTCATATGTATATTTTCTGGTCACATTTATTCTCATCTTTGCATAGAAGTCTTGGGTGAGGGATCACAGTTGATACGTCGTATGAAGATGGCTGGAGGGCGAATGTGATGTGTGATGAGGGAGGAGGAGGAGGGAGAAGAATATAAGAAACACGTCATGATGAAGGAATGAGAGAAGAATATATTAAGTAGATGGACAAGAATGTAGTAGTTCAAATTTGTCTCTTCTGCTCTGAGTTTATTACTACATTTCATTGTTATCATCTGTCTTATTATCTTTCATTCATCCTTGTTCCTTCTCTTCCTCATTTCTCCTCTTGAGTGTAGTTGTAACCTGGCTATTCCCCCGTGAGAGCCGGCACACCCCACCTCGGCTTCTGTTTTCCCCCCAGCGTTCTTGTCACTCTGGTCCCGTTTTCTCTCTCTCGATGTTTCTCTCGAGTGTGTTCTCGTTTTCGTCACGGTGGCGGTTGCAACACACACACACACACACACACACAGGGGTCGTTTTTCCCCTCGCTTCCCCCTCTCTCCGTGTCGTTGTGTCGTGGTGATTGTCTGTCGTCTGACGTGGTTATCATTGACGTTGTCGCTTCTGTAATACGTAATTTTTTTTTAAAAAGCCTTCCGAAGACGCGCCATGGCTGTTTATAGTGAGGTGCTGTCTTCCACCCTTGTATACCGGTACCCAGTTTTCTCTCGGTTTAGAGCTGTTCCAAGTGGGGGGGGTTTTAGGGGGGGGTAGCTTGATTGGTTTTCCACGTGTGTGTGGGGGGGGGGGGGGGGTGGTTACGAGGTGTCTGTGCCCAGTGGCTATAGGGCGGTATGGTCTTGTCTTAGCCCGAGAGTTGTATAAGCCTCGCTTTCTTAAGACTCTATGTTAACAGAAATTAGAATTCATCACTCCAACACTCGCTCAGTCTCGCGCAAAAAAATTGACCGACAACCTATTTGCGCCCCCCCCCCCCCGTCCCTTAGCCTGTTCCATTTCCTCTTCCATTTATCAGTTTCCTCCCATTTATCTACCCATTATTTTTTTTTTTGTTATCAGATTCTCCCAGTTTGTAATATTTTGTCTTTCCTTCGCTGTCAGGTGTTCCCAGTGTGTGGACCTGTCCAGCCTTCTGTGGCTGTCAAGTTCCTGTAGTTTGCCCCCGTTATTACATTACTGTTGTTGTTGTTGTTGTTGTTGTTCTTGTTCTTGTTGTTGCTCGTAGCTTGAACGTACACCTGCTGTTGTGTCTTGTGTTCCCAGTGTACACCTGGTCTGCTCCGCTAGCTGTCTGGTCCCACTCCACCTCCCAGCTGCATATACCACTGCTATTTTCTTTTCCCTATTTTTGCACCAATTTCTGCTTCGCTGCCTCGTTATCATCATCATCTTCCTATTTCTTTCTGTCTGATGATGTTACCATTTTGTACCAAACCCGCCACTCTGGCTGTCCGATACTCCCAAGTGACACCTATTCCCGCTTTCCCAATTTTCGACGCCAAGTGCTGCCAATTAAGTCCCCTTGTTTTATCGCAACTTGAGCGTTGTCATGTGTGGTCGTTACGACGGCAGTTAATAACCAATTGGTTGTGGAGAGGGAATCACCTGGTGCACCTTGATGTTATAACTCTTCCTGTGGCTTGATGACGACGGTGAAGTTTGATGTTGGCCGTTATTGACAACATGGATGACCCTGTGTTGGTGTAGATGTATGGTCGAGGCGGTCATACTGTGTGGTGGGGAACCCCGCTTAGCCCCGGCCTGCTCTGTAGTGGGGGGATGATAGGCTAGGTCATGCTTTGTACGGGGGACAGTAGTCTCTCTCTCTCTCTCTCTCTCTCTCTCTCTCTCTCTCTCTCTCTCTCTCTCTCTCTCTCTCTCTCTCTCTCATGAATGAGGTGGACCCAGATGATGCCACGTGTGCTTGTAAACAACGATGTTGTGGTTATGATATTGATGATAAAGATAATGATGATGATTATGATAATTATTATTAACACATGTTTTCCCCTTGTAAAAGATGGGGGGGGGGGTTTAATGGGTGGTACTGTTATTATAGGGGTTCTGTTGGATGGTACTGCTATTTGAAGGTTCTAATGGGTATACGACGTGTCACTTTACGTTAGTGAGTATACGACGTGTCAGTTTACGTGAGTATACGACGTGTCAGTTTACGTTAGTGGGTATACGACGTGTCAGTTTACGTTAGTGGATATACGACGTGTCAGTTTACGTTAGTGGATATACGACGTGTCAGTTTACGTTAGTGGGTATACGACGTGTCAGTTTACGTTAGTGGGTATACGACGTGTCAGTTTACGTTAGTGGATATACGACGTGTCAGTTTACGTGAGTATACGACGTGTCAGTTTACGTTAGTGGGTATACGACGTGTCAGTTTACGTTAGTGGGTATACGACGTGTCACTTTACGTTAGTGAGTATACGAGTGTCAGTTTACGTTAGTGGGTATACGACGTGTCAGTTTACGTTAGTGGGTATACGACGTGTCAGTTTACGTTAGTGGGTATACGACGTGTCAGTTTACGTGAGTATACGACGTGTCAGTTTACGTTAGTGAGTATACGACGTGTCAGTTTACGTTAGTGGGTATACGACGTGTCACTTTACGTTAGTGAGTATACGACGTGTCAGTTTACGTTAGTGGATATACGACGTGTCAGTTTACGTGAGTATACGACGTGTCACTTTACGTTAGTGAGTATACGACGTGTCAGTTTACGTTAGTGGATATACGACGTGTCAGTTTACGTTAGTGGGTATACGACGTGTCAGTTTACGTTAGTGGGTATACGACGTGTCAGTTTACGTGAGTATACGACGTGTCAGTTTACGTGAGTATACGACGTGTCAGTTTACGTGAGTATACGACGTGTCAGTTTACGTGAGTATACGACGTGTCAGTTTACGTGAGTATACGACGTGTCAGTTTACGTTAGTGGGTATACGACGTGTCAGTTTACGTTAGTGAGTATACGACGTGTCAGTTTACGTTAGTGGGTATACGACGTGTCAGTTTACGTTAGTGAGTATACGACGTGTCAGTTTACGTTAGTGGGTATACGACGTGTCAGTTTACGTTAGTGGATATACGACGTGTCAGTTTACGTTAGTGGGTATACGACGTGTCAGTTTACGTTAGTGGGTATACGACGTGTCAGTTTACGTTAGTGGGTATACGTCGTGTCAGTTTACGTGAGTATACGACGTGTCACTTTACGTTAGTGAGTATACGACGTGTCAGTTTACGTTAGTGGGTATACGACGTGTCACTTTACGTTAGTGAGTATACGACGTGTCAGTTTACGTGAGTATACGACGTGTCACTTTACGTTAGTGAGTATACGACGTGTCAGTTTACGTTAGTGGGTATACGACGTGTCAGTTTACGTTAGTGGGTATACGACGTGTCACTTTACGTTAGTGAGTATACGACGTGTCAGTTTACGTGAGTATACGACGTGTCAGTTTACGTTAGTGAGTATACGACGTGTCAGTTTACGTTAGTGGATATACGACGTGTCAGTTTACGTTAGTGGGTATACGACGTGTCAGTTTACGTTAGTGGGTATACGACGTGTCAGTTTACGTTAGTGGATATACGACGTGTCAGTTTACGTTAGTGGGTATACGACGTGTCAGTTTACGTGAGTATACGACGTGTCACTTTACGTTAGTGAGTATACGACGTGTCACTTTACGTTAGTGAGTATACGACGTGTCAGTTTACGTAAATGGGTATACGACGTGTCACTTTACGTTAGTGAGTATACGACGTGTCAGTTTACGTTAGTGGGTATACGACGTGTCAGTTTACGTTAGTGAGTATACGACGTGTCAGTTTACGTTAGTGGGTATACGACGTGTCAGTTTACGTTAGTGGGTATACGACGTGTCAGTTTACGTTAGTGGATATACGACGTGTCAGTTTACGTTAGTGGGTATACGACGTGTCAGTTTACGTAAATGGGTATACGACGTGTCAGTTTACGTTAGTGGATATACGACGTGTCAGTTTACGTTAGTGGGTATACGACGTGTCAGTTTACGTTAGTGGGTATACGACGTGTCAGTTTACGTTAGTGGGTATACGACGTGTCAGTTTACGTTAGTGGGTATACGACGTGTCAGTTTACGTAAATGGGTATACGACGTGTCAGTTTACGTTAGTGGGTATACGACGTGTCAGTTTACGTTAGTGGGTATACGACGTGTCAGTTTACGTTAGTGGGTATACGACGTGTCAGTTTACGTTAGTGGGTATACGACGTGTCAGTTTACGTTAGTGGGTATACGACGTGTCAGTTTACGTTAGTGGGTATACGACGTGTCAGTTTACGTTAGTGGATATACGACGTGTCAGTTTACGTAAATGGGTATACGACGTGTCAGTTTACGTTAGTGGGTATACGACGTGTCACTTTACGTTAGTGAGTATACGACGTGTCA
This sequence comes from Panulirus ornatus, assembly GCF_036320965.1. Taxonomy (NCBI): domain Eukaryota; kingdom Metazoa; phylum Arthropoda; class Malacostraca; order Decapoda; family Palinuridae; genus Panulirus; species Panulirus ornatus. The sequence continues at coordinate 1,994,888 of NC_092289.1, read as the reverse complement.
GTTTACGTAAATGGGTATACGACGTGTCACTTTACGTTAGTGAGTATACGACGTGTCACTTTACGTTAGTGAGTATACGACGTGTCACTTTACGTTAGTGAGTATACGACGTGTCACTTTACGTTAGTGAGTATACGACGTGTCACTTTACGTTAGTGAGTATACGACGTGTCAGTTTACGTTAGTGGATATACGACGTGTCAGTTTACGTTAGTGGGTATACGACGTGTCACTTTACGTTAGTGAGTATACGACGTGTCACTTTACGTTAGTGAGTATACGACGTGTCAGTTTACGTTAGTGAGTATACGACGTGTCAGTTTACGTTAGTGGGTATACGACGTGTCAGTTTACGTTAGTGGGTATACGACGTGTCACTTTACGTTAGTGAGTATACGACGTGTCACTTTACGTAAGTGAGTATACGACGTGTCAGTTTACGTTAGTGGGTATACGACGTGTCAGTTTACGTGAGTATACGACGTGTCAGTTTACGTTAGTGGGTATACGACGTGTCACTTTACGTTAGTGAGTATACGACGTGTCAGTTTACGTAAGTGAGTATCCGACGTGTCAGTTTACGTTAGTGGATATACGACGTGTCAGTTTACGTTAGTGGGTATACGACGTGTCAGTTTACGTTAGTGGATATACGACGTGTCAGTTTACGTTAGTGAGTATACGACGTGTCAGTTTACGTTAGTGCCTCTGGTCACACCTGGCCACTCCATGAATTCCCTGAGCTCAAGGGGTGGCCTTCTGACCTTTGACCTGACCCGTAAAGTTTGGTCATCATATCCAGGAGTCGCACGGTCGTGCTAAGGGATCGTGCTTAAAGAGTCGCACGTTCGTGCTTAAAGGGTCGCACGGTCGTGCTTTTAAAGGATCGTACGGTCGTGCTGAGGGGGTCGTACGGTCGTGCTTGAGGGGGTCGTACGGTCGTGCTTGAGGGGGTCGTACGGTCGTGCTTGCGGGGGTCGTACGGTCGTGCTTAAAGGATCTTGCGGTCGTGCTTAAAGGGTCGCACGGTCGTGCTTTTAAAGGATCGCGCGGTCGTGCTTAAAAAGGTCGTACGGTGGTGGTCAGTGATTAAAGAGCTCCCCTGCCCGGGTCAGTGTAGTGCTCTCAGGCTCCCACATGGTTGACCTTTTGCAAGCTGTCCTTCCCTTTAAGGTCTCCCCTCCCACCCCACACACTAAGGGGGCCAGTCCCCCCCCCTCTCTCTCCCCCCCCAGGGGGGAGGGGGCGTCGCAATCCGTTGGAGTGTAGTGATGGATCTTGGAATGAAGCAATACCTCCATACATGGAGAGGGAAATGCGTGTACACACACACACACACACACACACACACACACATACACATACACACACACAGTATAGTCTTCAGTGGTGAGGACACACCCCCATCTTGACACGCGCGAGGCCAGGGTTCGATTCCCCGTTAAGGAGGCTAACGAGGCGGGCGCCGTGGTGCAGTGGTTGGCGTTACGACCCACCACTTTAATGGGTCTGGCTTCGAACCCCGGGCGGGGCGGGCAGCCGGCTCGCAGCCAACCCTAGCTGTTCATCCTGCTTTATGGGGCTGGTCGATGGCTGGGATATCAAGTGTTATGATAATCACACATAATATTGTATACACATAACAATAAACAACAACAACAACAACAACATGAAATTAGCAAGAAGCTTGTTAAGGAAAACGTGAGCAAGGTTTTACTAGTATATGATTGGTGGATAGATGTAATAACGGGACTGAGGACATGTTTACATCAGAGAATCATTATATATTTTCTTTCAATAATTTTTTAGTTGAGAATGTTCATAAGACGGTGGGCCAGGAGTGGAGAACTCCCTCCCTGTTCAGCACGGAGGAGGTAGTTACACACACGTGGGTGTTATGGGGTTAAGTGTCGCTGACCATATGATTCACGTAGGAAGTCCGCATAGGTTCGAGTCCTGGGCCCGCTGTGAGCCCACAGTTAACCCAGCCGTTCATCCTCCCTCCTCTCGAGGCTAGTCGATATATGGGGTATGACCGAGGTTTGTGTGTGTGCGTGTGTGTGTGTGTGTGTGTGCGTGTGTACATAGAAGAGTTAACTCACGTTACATATACGAGTGTAAGAGTCGGGGGTAACACGAGTGTAACACCTCGTAACACACATAGTAACACACAGATAGTGGTGTTACCTGCCTGGCTGTGGAGCACATGGCGACCTCAGGTCACAGCTGTGCAGATCTTCACATGTTAGGCCGGAGGTGAACATTGCCCTCGCCTCAGACATCAGCTTTTACACCTCGCCCCACGGGGGAGGCGTGTCTCCCGCCCCGCCCCCCTGTTGTGACGTCAGTGTGCGCGTCATGGCCCTCTGTGACGTCATGGTTACTCGTCAATTGGTAGTTTGTATCAATAATGTGTAGCCAGGCTGGCCCGAGCAAAGGGGATGGCCTGATGTAATACAGTTGTATTCGTGTGTTTTATACCTGTCGGATGCAGATGGATGCTGTATGAGGCTCGTGTTCTGTATTTCCTGTTGTGATTAATGCAGTAGGTTCCAGACACGAATGTATGGTTCATGTTGCCCGGTGTACCTGACCTACCCACCTGTTACGGTCTGCTGTGTGTGTGTCGTGGCTGCGGCATGTGTCCACTGGCTGCGTCAGGGTGTGGGGGTCGCTGTGTGGAGATAGGGCGATGACCCACCCCATCCTGCTGTAGATGTATGTGCGTCTTCTTGATTGTAGCATTCCTTCTCCCCATCTTCCTCCTCCTCCTCCTCCTCCTCTTCCCCTTCCTCCTCCTCCTCCTCCTCTTCCCCTTCCTCCTCTCGTGTACCACTTAATTACCAGTATCTTGTCTTCTGTCTTCGTAGTCTTCATGTGTCTTCCTCCATGCTTATTATTTTGCTTAATACATTCAGTTGTCTTTCTTGCCCATCTCCTCCTCCTCCTTCTAGGGGCAACTGTTCAGGTGATGAACTAGTAACCTGTACAATTGATGAACTAGTAACCTGGGTATGTTGTGTGCACCTGTCGTCACCAGCCCAGCACCAGCCTCTCTCTCACCTTCACCTGCCACCTGACTCTGGCTCCGCGTAGAGAGTAACCTCAAACTTCGCAAGAGCCCCAGGAAGAAGTCATTGGGTTTATATATATATATATATATATATATATATATATATATATATATATATATATATATATATATATCTTGGCTTGCCTTGGCTGTAATTAATTTGGAACACGGTTTTCTGTCTGTACCTTGATTGACAGGTGAAATAGGTCAGAGAGAGAGAGAGAGGGGGGGGAGGGTTGGGGGTATGGGCCCCCCACGATGGTAACACTCCCTCCCCGCGCTGTACAAATAGGTAATTACACGCTGGTTGACAGACCCATTACAGGTGTGCCGCCAGCTATTATGAACGTGTTAAGTGAGACCTAACGAAGGCATTGGGAGGTGTGGGAGAGGGACAGGATAAGCGAGGGAAATGGCCTCTGTTACGATTAATGGTCACTGATAAGGTTAATGGCTAGTAGTAAGTGGTTACCACTAGGACGCCTTGTACGCGCCCCACAACCTGTCTGTTTCACCAATTGACTTTTTCCCTGTGCACATTCTTCTTCCCCGCCGACCGATCAGTTAAGGTACAGTAGCCAGGCTCGGGGTTCGAATACTCAAGTCTCCAGCATGTTGGTGACCTCGTCGTATTTACGATTCCATTTTCATTCAGCGTCTCCTAGCGAGGCTGGAGCACAGAGGTTGTCCTCACTGTTATCTCCATGACAAACACGAAGGGCATGCATGTCGTTGGTGATGGGATGCATGTCATATGCTCGTTCATCCTAACTAATGACTTTCATGTAATTTTCTTCAGGCTTATTAGTCCTGCAAGGTATTTTTTTTTCAATCTTTTCCCCCCGTCCGCCGTGTTCCCGGAGGGAGTGCAAGGTGGGCAGCGAACCTTTGCTGTGCTGTCCTTTTTTTTTCTCTGCTTTTAACGAGACCTCTCTCTCTCTCTCTCTCTCTCTCTCTCTCTCTCTCTCTCTCTCTCTCTCTCCCTCAGTAGTATTAATGCCAGGCCGCCAGGTTGTGGTGTTAGAGACGTGCCCCAGCAGTCCTGGGAGTGACCAGGCTCGCCTCTACTGGTGGAAAGAGCTCGCAAGGTGATGGTCGAAGACAAGGAAATTTGTACTTTCACTATTACTAATTAGTTCAGCCTCTTGCAGTAACTTATGCTGTTGTAATGATGGTTCCCGTAACTTCCTCTTCCAGTGAACCTCTCATGATTATCAAGAAGTTTTTACGTTGTATGTTATGTATGTTTGGCGTCAGTTACCACATCTGTAGGCCAGGAGTATGTTTGGATGTTGTGCTCATGTGGTTCACACAAAACAAAGATTCACTGTTATTCCTCAGCCGTGTGTGACAATCATTAGCATAAAGAAAGATGTTCCACTTGCAATTACTTTCTTAATAGTTGCTCGCCGTTTCCCGCGTAGCTAGGTAGTGCCACTAATATTCAAAGAACGGGCTCGTTTGCTCACATGCATTCTGTTTCCGTCATGTACAACGCACCGAAACCTGAGTTCTCCCGCCCATAATTCAGCTTCGCAGACCTTTCGTGGTTTTTCTCTAACCACTTCATATGCACTGGTTCAGTCCATTGATATCACGTCGCCCCCTGTACACCACATCGCTCCAGTTCGCTCAATCCCATGCATGCCTCACACCCTCCTGCATGTTCGTACTGTCATTATCAAGGTTCAGTGTTGTAAAAACCCTTTACCGTATCAGTGTTGTGTTCCAGACTTGTGGGGTATTACTCTTTTGTTACCCCTCCCCACTATCTACAACCGTTTGTTGACCACAGAAGTGTTGTAAGAACCAGAGGTGTGGATGTTGTGAGGTGGGTCTCCCGTAACATCAGTGCTCCCCATTGTCTCATTCACCCTCCACACAACCTCTACAACCCTACCCTTCCCTCCCTGGTACTCACAGGTGTTACAGCTGCCCACTGTACTTACCGGCCCCTCATCACCCTTAACTTCCCCTGCCAAGCATGGCGGACGTGTCTCCTGTATTAACCTTCTTTCCATGGTTTGTACGGCTGGCGTCTGGGCTGTGTTGAACACAGCCACTTAAACTTCCTCCTCAGATATTCCCCCTTATGTTACACTCTCCACACTTCGTATTATACCCTGCGTCCTTTTTTGTATATCTTTCAGACGCACTTGTACCATTAGTATTTTTTACCTTAGTTACTGAGTAAATTTTGTTGCCAAACAGTTAGGGTAAGAGAGAGAATATGTGTGTGTGTGTGTGTGTGTGTGTGTGTGTGTGTGTGTGTGTGCACGCAGGTAAGGTCCCACTGGAGTCAGTTGGTTGACGCCTCAAGATGGTGGTCGTCATATGGTAAGACCCCCTCTTCCCCCCCTTTCCCCCTCCCTCCCTGACAACGGTATCTCCAGCGTGAAGGCGACCAACACCGGCACACACCCCCCCCTTTTTTTTTTTTTTTCAAATTAACTCTAACCACTACTACTGTCTTCAGGTCGTCCGAGGAAGAAGCTCCTCCACCCCCTCCAAGACTAGGCTGGCTTCACATTGTAAAATGTTACCACTCCAGACCTTTCCCTTATTGTTTTCGAAATGTAATTTTTTTCTGAGGTACGTTATTGTCTTCGCTTTGGCGAGGTAGCGTCAGGCGTAAGCAAAGTGGCCCTATGTTCCAACCAGGGATTACAGTATCGTGTTTTGAGTATATTTGCGATATTACATTTGCACGTGTTTTCTACAGGCTGGTGGCCTATTCCCGGATGCCTGGGGAGATATTTTACGTTCGCTATTTTTTTCGGTGTATTTTTACCATTCATTGTAGGAAGTCATATATATATATATATATATATATATATATATATATATATATATATATATAAATATATATATTCTTTTCTTTTTCTTTCAAACTATTCGCCATTTCCCGCGTTAGCGAGGTAGCGTTAAGAACAGAGAACTGGGCCTTTGAGGGAATATCCTCACATGGCCCCCTTCTCTGTTCCTTCTTTTGGAAAATTAAAAAAAAAATAATGAGAGGGGAGGATTTCCAGCCCCCCGCTCCCATATATATATATATATATATATATATATATATATATATATATATATATATATATATATATATATATATGCAATTGAGTGTGAGAAGTATAAAAGAAAGAGACAGGAGGTCAAGAGAAAGGTGCAAGAGGTGAAAAAAAGGGCAAATGAGAGTTGGGGTGAGAGACTATCAGTAAATTTTAGGGAGAATAAAAAGATGTTCTGGAAGGAGGTAAATAGGGTGCGTAAGACAAGGGAGCAAATGGGAACTTCAGTGAAGGGCGTAAATGGGGAGGTGAAAACAAGTAGCGGTGATGTGAGAAGGAGATGGAATGAGTATTTTGAAGGTTTGTTGAATGTGTCTGATGACAGAGTGGCAGATATAGGGTGTTTTGGTCGAGGTGGTGTGCAAAGTGAGAGGGTTAGGGAAAATGATTTGGTAAACAGAGAAGAGGTAGTAAAAGCTTTGCGGAAGATGAAAGCCGGCAAGGCAGCAGGTTTGGATGGTATTGCAGTGGAATTTATTAAGAAAGGGGGTGACTGTATTGTTGACTGGTTGGTAAGGTTATTTAATGTATGTATGACTCATGGTGAGGTGCCTGAGGATTGGCGGAATGCGTGCATAGTGCCATTGTACAAAGGCAAAGGGGATAAGAGTGAGTGCTCAAATTACAGAGGTATAAGTTTGTTGAGTATTCCTGGTAAATTATATGGGAGGGTATTGATTGAGAGGGTGAAGGCATGTACAGAGCATCAGATTGGGGAAGAGCAGTGCGGTTTCAGAAGTGGTAGAGGATGTGTGGATCAGGTGTTTGCTTTGAAGAATGTATGTGAGAAATACTTAGAAAAGCAAATGGATTTGTATGTAGCATTTATGGATCTGGAGAAGGCATATGATAGAGTTGATAGAGATGCTCTGTGGAAGGTATTAAGAATATATGGTGTGGGAGGCAAGTTGTTAGAAGCAGTGAAAAGTTTTTATCGAGGATGTAAGGCATGTGTACGTGTAGGAAGAGAGGAAAGTGATTGGTTCTCAGTGAATGTAGGTTTGCGGCAGGGGTGTGTGATGTCTCCATGGTTGTTTAATTTGTTTATGGATGGGGTTGTAAAGGAGGTAAATGCAAGAGTCCTGGAAAGAGGGGCAAGTATGAAGTCTGTTGGGGATGAGAGAGCTTGGGAAGTGAGTCAATTGTTGTTCGCTGATGATACAGCGCTGGTGGCTGATTCATGTGAGAAACTGCAGAAGCTGGTGACTGAGTTTGGTAAAGTGTGTGGAAGAAGAAAGTTGAGAGTAAATGTGAATAAGAGCAAGGTTATTAGGTACAGTAGGGGTGAGGGTCAAGTCAATTGGGAGGTGAGTTTGAATGGAGAAAAACTGGAGGAAGTGAAGTGTTTTAGATATCTGGGAGCGGATCTGTCAGCGGATGGAACCATGGAAGCGGAAGTGGATCATAGGGTGGGGGAGGGGGCGAAAATTTTGGGAGCCTTGAAAAATGTGTGGAAGTCGAGAACATTATCTCGGAAAGCAAAAATGGGTATGTTTGAGGGAATAGTGGTTCCAACAATGCTGTATGGTTGCGAGGCGTGGGCTATGGATAGAGATGTGCGCAGGAGGATGGATGTGCTGGAAATGAGATGTTTGAGGACAATGTGTGGTGTGAGGTGGTTTGATCGAGTAAGTAACGTAAGGGTAAGAGAGATGTGTGGAAATAAAAAGAGCGTGGTTGAGAGAGCAGAAGAGGGTGTTTTGAAATGGTTTGGGCACATGGAGAGAATGAGTGAGGAGAGATTGACCAAGAGGATATATGTGTCGGAGGTGGAGGGAACGAGGAGAAGAGGGAGACCAAATTGGAGGTGGAAAGATGGAGTGAAAAAGATTTTGTGTGATCGGGGCCTGAACATGCAGGAGGGTGAAAGGAGGGCAAGAAATAGAGTGAATTGGAGTCATGTGGTATACAGGGGTTGACGTGCTGTCAGTGGATTGAAGCAAAGCATGTGAAGCGTCTGGGGTAAACCATGGAAAGCTGTGTAGGTATGTATATTTGCGTGTGTGGACGTGTGTATGTACATGTGTATGGGGGGGGGGGGTTGGGCCATTTCTTTCGTCTGTTTCCTTGCGCTACCTCGCAAACGCGGGAGACAGCGACAAAGTATAAAAAAAAAAAAAAAAAATATATATATATATATATATCTTTTTCTTTTCTTTTAAACTATTCGCCATTTCCCGCGTTAGCGAGGTAGCATTAAGAACAGAGGACTGGGCCTTTGAGGGAATACCCTCACCTGGCCCAATTCTCTGTTCCTTCTTTTGGAAAAATTAAAAAAAAAAAAACGAGAGGGGAGGATTTCCAGCCCCCCGCTCCCTCCCCTTTTAGTCGCCTTCTACGACACGCAGGGAATACGTGGAAGTATTCTTAATCCCCTATCCCCAGGGATAATATATATATATATATATATATATATATATATATATATATATATATATATATATATATATATATATATATATATACTGTGATTACATTTGTATTATGGGGATAGAGTTGTACACGTTTTCCCCCGTCTAATTTACGTTTTAAGTATGTAACATGTATTTGCTGTAGTGCATGCCTGCACGCACACACACACACACACACACACACCACTCCCAGGTGTGTGTTTGTGTTCCGTATTCAAGATTATAGTTATAAAGGAAAAAATAAAAAGGTATAATCAAGAATCACCGAAAAAAGATTATTTTGGTGTGTTTGTGTGTATGTATGTACGTATGTATGTATGGTTCTGTCTTCCTTGCACGTACAGATTCTGTACTTGTGAAGTATATTCGGTGAGGCTCGAGGGGGGGCATCAGGGCAACAAGAGGCGCCATTTCTTAACCCTGTTAACACTCAGTGTTTTTCGTGACTGTCATATCATGAGACTTTCTTGGTGTAATGTTGTAAAGGTCACCTTCTTAGAACGTCAGGGTTCATCTATATGTGAACTAGAACATTCTGAAGTCCGTTCAGAGGAAACTAGAACATCACAAAGTAAAACTAATCATTCACTGATATGGTGGGGTAACAAAAGGCGATCAGCTACCCCTGTTTCTGTTTACACTTTTAAGTCAACATTCGTAGAAAAAACGTTAGTATAAGAGTTTACATGAGGAGATATGGACAGTCTAGAGAGCTGTGGCCTTTTATGAAACTTATAAGATGTTATGACATTGACCATATATATATTATATATAAATGTCAGGGTTAAAATTGAAGTGTCATTTGATTTATTTTTTTTATCGTACTGAGTTTCTTTTTGGTATTGTACTCATACGATAGTTTAAAAGATTATATCCTTTTTCAGTGTATTCACTGGGCAATATACCTAGTTTAAGTGTTTTATCTTTATAAACATTTTCTTTATGACCTTATGCAGTGTTGATATATTTTCTTTAACCTCACTGGAAAACATGAATACTTTGAGTTAACTTTCTTACTGCTTCTGAAGTTTTATACAGACATAATTTCACGTTCTTATAAGAAAATCACATTAATATACCTCGGTTTTATGTTGATAGTCGTAGAGACTGTATAAAACACACATATCAGAGGGAATGGTTCCAACGCGTGTGTACCGATGGTGCGTAGCGTGCCTTGAGAATTGCAATATCTGGCATTTGATTGTACGATATCTATGATGGCGGGGTTGGATCTTCATGTGTAGGGTGTGTGTCTCGTGCGATGTCCAGTGGTAGTAACGTAACCAGTGTATCTGTGGTATTTGCAACGTCGTAGATCCTAGTACGTGCTCTGGCGTTTCGACGCCTCGCATATTTTACATCGAAAAAAAAAAAATCTTACGTCTGGCAGTGCGACACCTGGAATCATCTTCATGAAATGTTGTACCTCAGGCAACGTGACATCTCCCATCAGGCAGTGAGCGTCTTTTACATATATAAACGTTTTCCCTCATGGCAGACTTCTTCATATGATACATGTTGGATTATTTAACGGGTCGTACCTCTGACAGATGAAGGGTATCAGAGCCACCTTTATTTAGCGACTGAATTTTCCCGCAAAAAGTGGCACAGTACATGGGGCAGTGGGTGGCCAAAGCGGTCTTCACCATTGTTAGAGTTTAGCCATTACATTATATATATATATATATATATATAAAATATATATATATATATATATTATATATATATATATATATATATATATATATATATGCTGGAAATGAGATGTTTGAGGACAATGTGTGGTGTGAGGTGGTTTGATCGAGTAAGTAACTAAGGGTAAGAGAGATGTGTGGAAATAAAAAGAGCGTGGTTGGAGAGCAGAAGAGGGTGTTTTGAAATGGTTTGGGCACATGGAGAGAATGAGTGAGGAAGATTGACCAAGAGGATATATGTGTCGGAGGTGGAGGGAACGAGGAGAAGGGGAGACCAAATTGGAGGTGGAAAGATGGAGTGAAAAAGATTTTGTGTGATCGGGGCCTGAACATGCAGGAGGGTGAAAGGAGGGCAAGAAATAGAGTGAATTGGAGTCATGTGGTATACAGGGGTTGACGTGCTGTCAGTGGATTGAAGCAAAGCATGTGAAGCGTCTGGGGTAAACCATGGAAAGCTGTGTAGGTATGTATATTTGCGTGTGTGGACGTGTGTATGTACATGTGTATGGGGGGGGGGGGTTGGGCCATTTCTTTCGTCTGTTTCCTTGCGCTACCTCGCAAACGCGGGAGACAGCGACAAAGTATAAAAAAAAAAAAAAAAAATATATATATATATATATATCTTTTTCTTTTCTTTTAAACTATTCGCCATTTCCCGCGTTAGCGAGGTAGCATTAAGAACAGAGGACTGGGCCTTTGAGGGAATACCCTCACCTGGCCCAATTCTCTGTTCCTTCTTTTGGAAAAATTAAAAAAAAAAAACGAGAGGGGAGGATTTCCAGCCCCCCGCTCCCTCCCCTTTTAGTCGCCTTCTACGACACGCAGGGAATACGTGGGAAGTATTCTTAATCCCCTATCCCCAGGGATAATATATATATATATATATATATATATATATATATATATATATATATATATATATATATATATACTGTGATTACATTTGTATTATGGGGATAGAGTTGTACACGTTTTCCCCCGTCTAATTTACGTTTTAAGTATGTAACATGTATTTGCTGTAGTGCATGCCTGCACGCACACACACACACACACACCACTCCCAGGTGTGTGTTTGTGTTCCGTATTCAAGATTATAGTTATAAAGGAAAAAATAAAAAGGTATAATCAAGAATCACCGAAAAAAGATTATTTTGGTGTGTTTGTGTGTATGTATGTACGTATGTATGTATGGTTCTGTCTTCCTTGCACGTACAGATTCTGTACTTGTGAAGTATATTCGGTGAGGCTCGAGGGGGGGCATCAGGGCAACAAGAGGCGCCATTTCTTAACCCTGTTAACACTCAGTGTTTTTCGTGACTGTCATATCATGAGACTTTCTTGGTGTAATGTTGTAAAGGTCACCTTCTTAGAACGTCAGGGTTCATCTATATGTGAACTAGAACATTCTGAAGTCCGTTCAGAGGAAACTAGAACATCACAAAGTAAAACTAATCATTCACTGATATGGTGGGGTAACAAAAGGCGATCAGCTACCCCTGTTTCTGTTTACACTTTTAAGTCAACATTCGTAGAAAAAACGTTAGTATAAGAGTTTACATGAGGAGATATGGACAGTCTAGAGAGCTGTGGCCTTTTATGAAACTTATAAGATGTTATGACATTGACCATATATATATTATATATAAATGTCAGGGTTAAAATTGAAGTGTCATTTGATTTATTTTTTTTATCGTACTGAGTTTCTTTTTGGTATTGTACTCATACGATAGTTTAAAAGATTATATCCTTTTTCAGTGTATTCACTGGGCAATATACCTAGTTTAAGTGTTTTATCTTTATAAACATTTTCTTTATGACCTTATGCAGTGTTGATATATTTTCTTTAACCTCACTGGAAAACATGAATACTTTGAGTTAACTTTCTTACTGCTTCTGAAGTTTTATACAGACATAATTTCACGTTCTTATAAGAAAATCACATTAATATACCTCGGTTTTATGTTGATAGTCGTAGAGACTGTATAAAACACACATATCAGAGGGAATGGTTCCAACGCGTGTGTACCGATGGTGCGTAGCGTGCCTTGAGAATTGCAATATCTGGCATTTGATTGTACGATATCTATGATGGCGGGGTTGGATCTTCATGTGTAGGGTGTGTGTCTCGTGCGATGTCCAGTGGTAGTAACGTAACCAGTGTATCTGTGGTATTTGCAACGTCGTAGATCCTAGTACGTGCTCTGGCGTTTCGACGCCTCGCATATTTTACATCGAAAAAAAAAAAATCTTACGTCTGGCAGTGCGACACCTGGAATCATCTTCATGAAATGTTGTACCTCAGGCAACGTGACATCTCCCATCAGGCAGTGAAGCGTCTTTTACATATATAAACGTTTTCCCTCATGGCAGACTTCTTCATATGATACATGTTGGATTATTTAACGGGTCGTACCTCTGACAGATGAAGGGTATCAGAGCCACCTTTATTTAGCGACTGAATTTTGCCGCAAAAAGTGGCACAGTACATGGGGCAGTGGGTGGCAAAGCGGTCTTCACCATTGTTAGAGTTTAGCCATTACATATATATATATATATATATATATATATATATATATATATATATATATATATATATATATATATATATATATGCTGGAAATGAGATGTTTGAGGACAATGTGTGGTGTGAGGTGGTTTGATCGAGTAAGTAACATAAGGGTAAGAGAGATGTGTGGAAATAAAAAGAGCGTGGTTGGGAGAGCAGAAGAGGGTGTTTTGAAGTGGTTTGGGCACATGGAGAGAATGAGTGAGGAAAGATTGACCAAGAGGATATATGTGTCGGAGGTGGAGGGAACGAGGAGAAGGGGGAGACCAAATTGGAGGTGGAAAGATGGAGTGAAAAAGATTTTGTGTGATCGGGGCCTGAACATGCAGGAGGGTGAAAGGAGGGCAAGGAATAGAGTGAATTGGAGCGATGTGGTATACAGGGGTTGACGTGCTGTCGGTGGATTGAATCAAGGCATGTGAAGCGTCTGGGGTAAACCATGGAAAGCTGTGTAGGTATGTATATTTGCGTGTGTGGACGTGTGTATGTACATGTGTATGGGGGGGGGGGGGTTGGGCCATTTCTTTCGTCTGTTTCCCTGCGCTACCTCGCAAACGCGGGAGACAGCGACAAAGTATAAAAAAAAAAAAAAAATATATATATATATATATATATATATATATATATATATATATATATATATATATATATATATATATATTCCAAAAGAAGGAACAGAGAACGAGGCCAGGTGAGGATATTCCCTCAGAGGCCCAGTCCTCTGTTCTTAACGCTACCTTGCTAACACGGGAAATGGCGAATAGTATGAAAGAAAGAATATATATATATATATATATATATATATATATATATATATATATATATATATATATATATACAATTAAATTAGGCTCTTGGGAACGAAATTTCATACAGATTTATCAAGCAGAACTTACGAAGTGCGTGTGAGAGGCCTTGGTAAATTGGTGGACTGGCAATATGATAGGTAACTTCGTACGCCTGGCACCAACGTTTGAACCTTATGATGACACCCAGTGCGTCTCATTATGTCGGTAATGGTGCGTGAATATTCGGTTATTCTGAGGCATAATCTCTCGCGGACAGTGTCACTAGGTGTGATGTGTAGCCTGGCTCTGTGCAGATGTTGAGCACCGTTTTGCCTGCTCGGACATGGTGCTGAGGCATAACTTGTATGATAGTTGAAGGTAGACGTTTAGAATAGTGATACCCTTATGACACGATGGGACGACCTTTCAGCACGACTGTGCGAACCTTGAACACGACCGTGCTAGCATTGAGTACAGTGGCAATATTCTGCAGATAATATTCCGGGTTGCACATACCTTTCTCTGGTTTCTTCTGACCATTTCATAATGAAGAACCAGGGCCAACATGCTGCTCCCTGTACACCATTTTCTCCCGTTCGCTCTATCCCATGTACGCCTCGCACCCTCCTGTTCCCGATAACTCAAAACCACTTTCACTTCATCGTGACACCCTCCTGATCCTTCCTTTTGCACACACACACACACACACACACACACACACACACACATATATATATATATATATATATATATATATATATATATATATATATATATATATATATATATATATATATACCTCTCTTTCTGTAAGTATTACTCAAAAATAGTCTTTGAGTGGAACAAGTGGTTAGTACATCCTCCACCACTCTGTGCATGCCGCCACCACCACCACCATCCCCTCTCAGCCACCATTCTACCTCACAACTTACCACGTATGCTCAACGGACTTATACCTCTGTAATTCGATCATTCACTTTTGAACCTCTTGCCTTTATATCATGGCACTATACATCCACTGTGCCAGTCCACGGGCACCTCACCTAGAATCATACATACATTGATAATCCCGACTGACTAGTCGACAACTCTATATCTCCCCCATTCCTCGAGAAATTCAGCTGCAATCCCAACCACTCCAACAGCTTGCCCACACTTCATCTTATCGAGGGTTTTACCACCTCTTTACTTCCAGCCAAACCATACGCCATCACACCTGTAAGTCCGGATACCTCCTCCCACATACCCTACACCTGCCATCTTTTCTGACACATTCAACAGTCCTGCAAGATACTTCCTCCTCTTTACTTCCTCTTTGCCTGTTACCACCTCCCCTTCTGTTCCTTAGTCTAACTGCTCCCATTCGTTCCCTTGTTCACCTCAAGCTGTTCAAAATATATTCTTTCTCTCAAGTTTACTGTTACTCTTGTGCCCCATTTCATATTTACCCTCTTTTTCATCCCCTCCACCTTCCTCCTGACCTCATGCCACTTTCTCTTGTACATCTCCCAATTTCTTGCCTTTCTTTTGTACAAGTGTCGCCCATACACCCCCCTTTTCTCTTTCACTAACAACTTAAAACTTCCTCAACCCACCACTCTTTGCCCTTTCTCAGGCGCCCACATCCCACCTTCCGCGTGCCACACATTCACCCGCACGTGCCGGCAATACTTGTCTTCCGTTTCACGCCTCCTCCCGTAGTTTCGTTTACACTCACACTATGATGATGATGATGATCACCCAATATCTCTGGGATCTCCCTACAAACTTTCATCTTTGCCTTCACTAAGAAGTACTCGGAACATTCCACCAACTGCCTCTTTCACATCCAGCATTCTTTCTTCCACACGCCTATCACTTGATATACGTATATGTAAGTAAATTTTGCCTTCAGGATGTTTAATGGTTTTTGCAAACATGCGTTAAAGCAAAGTCTTTTGATGATGTGATGTCAGTGAGTCTTTTTTTTTTTTAACTCATGCTGTTGTCGGTGATTTTTTTTTTTAACTCATGCTGTTGTGGTTGAGTGTCTCATTCTATACTCAGGTCGTGCGGGCTGAGTCTCCCACAGTGAGTGCGTCGTGTGTTCAGGTGTCCGGGAATATGGTGTCTGCGGCCTTGATATATTTCGGCCGTAGGGGAAGCCAGCCAGGGAGGGTGGGTAGGTAGGTGGGAGGGGCGGCAGTGAGCGTCTCCATGTAGCGCGCAGCCTCCTCACTCACGTGCTGCTCTCTCTCTTACGCTCTCTCTCTCTCTCTCTCTCTCTCTCTCTCTCTCTCTCTCTCTCTCTCTCTCTCTCTCTCTCTCTCTGCCACAGGCTGGCGGATTCCCTCTCCACTGTGGCAGTGTGAGGCGTTGCTAGCGGCTGGGTGGTGGCTGCTCCGTGTCGGGGCAGGAGACGCGCACACGTATAGTAGTGGCGAGGTGCGGCACAGGACACAGGTAATTACAGCAGGCTTCCTCATCCCTCGTCTGTATACCAGACAGTGTTAAGTGGACGATTAGACCTGTGACCTCCTCCTCCTCCTCCTTGTTGTTGACCACATGACCCGACCGCCCCGAGATCTCCTGCTGCTTGACCTGACCTCAGACGTGTAACCCAGGAGGTCATGGAGTGGGAGAGCGGGGGTTGTGGGTGGGGGGAAACGGTTGCCACTTCCCTAGTAGTAGTAATAGTACTACTACTACTACTAGAAGTAGTAGTGTTAAGTTGGCCAAGGTCACATGTTCCAGTATTGATCTGGTTACATGGGTTCTGACCAGGAGAAATTGGGATGTCCTATTTGGTGTTCCAGCACAGGAATCTTGTTTCTTTGTGTGTTGTTTGAGGTGTGTATGATCTCTGAATGGAATGGTTTGTTTTGTTTGTGTTGTGTTGTTTTTCATGGGTTACTTTGTTTTGTTTGAGATGTTTCTCTTCTTTCGGGGGAGGAGGTCGTGTGTTTGTTTTTGTTTGTCTTTTGTTTGTGTTGTTTGAGCGTGAGTATTGTGTGTGTTGTTGGTGTCTTCCTGCACGTCTTTCTTCGTCTACCTACCACACCCCTTCCTTCCTCCCTACTTACCAAACAAACTGTCTCAGTTACTCGTTTACCTACATATATTTACACATTGGCATGCACGAGAAAACACACACACACACCCACAATATATATATATATATATATATATATATATATATATATATATATATATATATATATATATATATATATATATATATCCCAATTCTATCCCTGGGGATAGGGGATTAAGAATACTTCCCACGTATTCCCTGCGTGTCGTAGAAGGCGACTAAAAGGGGAGGGAGCGGGGGGCTGGAAATCCTCCCCTCTCATTTTTTTTTTTTTAATTTTCCAAAAGAAGGAACAGAGAATTGGGCCAGGTGAGGGTATTCCCTCAAAGGCCCAGTCCTCTGTTCTTAATGCTACCTCGCTAACGCGGGAAATGGCGAATAGTTTAAAAGAAAAAGAAAAAAAAAATATATATATATATATATATATATATATATATATATATATACATACACACACACCCCGAATCAGTGGTATGGAAGCAACACTGTCCTGTTTACACTGATTTAAAGCCCTGTTTACCGTGGTTTACATAAATCTCAAGTCACATTTAGTTACGTTATAACATAGAAATGGTACACTGGAGAAAGTTCTGGTAGTTTTAGTAATGACAATAGTAGTTGTAGTAGTAGTAGCAGTAACAGTAATGGTAGCAGTAGTTGTAGTAATCGTAGCAATAGTAGTAGTAGTAGTGATAATAGTAGTAGTAATAGATGTAGTAGTAGAAGCAGTAGTAGTAGTAGCAGTAGTTTATTCCCCAGGATGGACGATGTGTAAGTGTGAGCAGGTAGAAGTGAAGGGATACGTCAAGCGGCCGTAATCATACACCATTTATGACCAGTTAACAATAGAACTAGACCTTGTCTTCTCTAATTACCATCACAAGAAAGGTTTAGTAATTATACCTGTACACTAATTATGTCTTGATGTCAAATTGATGTTAGTGTTGCCCGAGTCTAGACCTTAGGTGGAGAATGTCTGGACAGAATAGTAATTACGTACTCATATTTATTATGTCTCAACTCCACAAGTACGACTGTACGATCCTTGAGTACGGGAGTACGACCGTTGAGTACGACTGTACGATCCTTGAGTACGACTGTACGATCCTTGAGTACGGCAGTACGACCGTTGAGTACGGCAGTACGATCATTGAATACGACTGTACGATCCTTGAGCGTGATGGTACGACCTCATAGAACGAAGGTGCGATATCCTTGGTTGTGACGGTACGACGGTACGATTTTTGCGTATGACGAGCTGACCTTTGACCTTACCCGCAAGGCTCAGGTCAAGGACCAGACCGTCGTACGGTGGTAAACTGACCCCAAAAATAGAGGAAAATGACACCATCATTGAGAGCCTCACCTAGCCTCTCCTTGTGGTCAATATTTACGATAATTATGGTTGTCGTAATGACCTAAATCCTCGTTACTGTCTCCGTGATCCGCATGTACGGCAGTATGAACAGTTAGGCCTTGCAGTGGGACATTTCTGGAACGTTCTCATATGATCGCTCATAAACGTATTGTTTTAGATTATTATTTCCCCCCATTTTGTTTTTCTGCTCACAAAAATGAATATCTCAGAAGGTTAGGTCGGCCAAAGGTTTAAGGTGTGAACGAGTGTGATAATGATCGTTTGAGTGAACTCTAGTGTTTACTGAGGTCTATCAAGCGGGTTGTAACAACAGAGAAACAAACTAATGTATTACAAAATATTGAAGTTCAGGACAATGTAGGTTTGGCTAGGGGAATTATACCGAGGTTTT